>NC_083640.1:13609652-13619652 GCF_963576545.1 Limanda limanda | reverse complement strand
AAGCTGTGCCATTCTCCCAAAAAGGCTTTGTGTTAGAAGCAACAGCTCCAGTGATGGAGCAAGATGATAAAAGCGTGATATTGCCAACAAGGGGAAGAGGGAAGGAGGAGAGGAGATGGAGATGGAGGAGGCAAGAAGAGAGAGGTGAGGCCTGCTTCTCAGCACCACTCCTGGGAGCCTAAATGCTTCCTCGTCGGTAAACAGTGAATAATTCATCTAGTTACCATAGCGAGCGCACACGCTCACACACACACACACACACACACACACACACACACATCTGCATGTGCACACACACACAGCAAAAATCATATTCATGTCACAGACAGGCCATTTTTACAACAGACAGCCTGGTCCAGTGTGAAGCTTTTATTATTCACTAGCTTATGAACTCTGCGGGACCCTTCACTCTTTGACTGTCTGCACATGTGTGTGGTTTTTGTGTGTGCGCGTGTGCGTGCGTGTAAAGTTTGTGTGTATGAGTGCAGCATTAGGGAGTTTCATTTTTTGCATCTGTAAGGGTGAAAAGGAGGACAGAGAAGAGAGGCATGCAATGTTTCCCCTATCCATAACCCTGAGGCATATGCACGCACACAAACACACACACACACACACACACACACACACACACACACACACACACACACATACGAGACTCAAACAGATGATGGAAAGTTGACTGGTCTGGTTTTATCCCAGAAACAAATATACAGCTCAATTTCTCAGGACCTCCTGTGTTTATTACAGAGACCAAACTATTGATCCAGAGTTTGTACAAGTTACACAAACGCACACTCATATACATATACATATTTACAGTGGCATCAAAAAGTATGTGAACTGTTTGGAATTAGCTTTTCATTTTTCTGCAGTAATTTGTCATAGAATGTGATCTGATCTTCATCTAAGTCACAAGGATAGACAAACAAAATGGAAAAAGAAAGTGAACTCTTTTTAATAATATACCTTCCAGTCTTGTTTGGCAGCAATAACCTCCGACAAGCATTTTCTGTAGCAGCAGATCAGACCTGCACAACATTCTGGAGGAACTTTGGACAAGCCGTCCCCTCAGAACTGCCTCAGATCAGACATTCTTAGGAAGTCAGGTGTGGACAGGTCTCGCGAGGTGAATTCACAGCATCTCTCCTGGGCTATGCTCTGTCACCAGTTTTATTTCTTTGAACTCATTCTGTGGTAGTTTCACTTTGATGTTTGGGTCATCGTCCTGCGGCTGCATCACTTCTACTGAGCTTCAGCCACTTTGACATTATATCCTGTCATACACCACACGTGCAGTAGTGCAGCACGATCTTCCCAAACACTTCCAGTAGTGGAGTTAGACTCATGAACAGAGATTAGCCACCACTCATAAATATTACTCCTCTACATATCTCTATATTTTTTCATATACATCCGTGAATTGATATCTGAGAAATCAATGAAAGGGTTGAAAAACACCAGAGCTTGTAATGATCTAGACCAGGGGTGTCCAAACTTTTTGTCCCGAGGGCCACATACAGAAAAAAATACCAAGGACTGGGCCACTCACGCCGCCACGCCCCCCTGCCCTGACAGTCACGTCGCTCAGGTTGGGGGGGCGTGGCGGCGTTCTGAGGGACAGCTAGCAAGTCAGCAAAGCAATTCACCGCCAGACCACTAGGAGTAGTAACGTTTTTTGTAGAAGACAACCTTAGAGACACCATCTTTGTGTGTGGCAGTCTTTGTCGACTGTTTATTACTTTTTCTGGAGGACAAATTTGTCCCTGATCTTTCTACACAGCTACGTACACTCGTCGACCTGCAAACCAACGTCAGCCGAGATCTTCCAGGAATTGCAGGTCATCTGTGTGTCCTTGTATTTAGTCATTGACGGGTTATACAAGTGGTCATACTTTCAGATCTCTTCTGCCAAGTGCTCTTCTATTTGGTCCAAATCTTCCTTGGTTTCTGCCGGTATTAAGGGGCATGAAACCGGATATATGACTCTGGAAAGGATGTTAGCGGACCAATCACAGCCTTGCACGCTGCATAGCTTTGTCGTATAGTTACAAAAATTGGTGAATGCACACAAGCACGAAAGAAGTGTCTCTGAAAACGCAGAAGCATGCACCGGCCTCTCCCCTGTCGAAGAAGCCTGGCCCCATAAAGCAAAACAAAGTGCTTTAAGTAAGTGCCATTTGAGCGCTACTAAATTTTGAGTTTCAAAAAAAAAAAAAAAAAAAAAAATTTAATTTTTTTTTTTTAATATATTATATTTTTAGACATTGATGCGGGCCAATTAAAAGTGGATGGCGGGCCGCAGTTGGCCCGCGGGCCGTAGTTTGGACACCCCTGATCTAGACCCACACAAAAACTAAATGTTTCTTTTTAAGTTTCTGTCTTGGCCCAGGTCCCATTCTTTCTCCAGGTTTTGTGGAAATCCATTAATTTGTTTTTGTATAATCTTGCTTACAAACAAACAAGCCAACTGACGGACAGGAGTGAAAACAGGGATCATCTCTGTGAGTCTATTTATAAAAAGTTAAATTGAACTGATGGATATCCTCACCCTTTGAGATTACTTTCTATCCTTTTTCCAGCTTTATGCAAATCTACTTTCCTTGATAATCAGTCTACAGAGATCCTGTCTTTTCTGTGCGACGTTTTTCACATCAGTTGCTGCATCTTGTGAACATCAAACTGAAAATGTTTGAGTGTTTTTGAGAAATCAAAGTAGCTTTAATCTGGTTTCATTGATTTAGTTTTTGTTCATGTTGCAAGCCGAGGGCTTCACATCGTTCTTTACAACCTTCACTGAGGATGTTTGAAGGATGAATCAATCATGGAAAAGAACTATTTAATAATTTCCGTGTTAATAAATATAGGAAATTGTTCAGAATTGGAATTTGTATTAAAAAAAATCACATCCTTCATACATAATTACATTTATACATAAATGCAGGTAAATTCAAAGGGTCCACGCAGCTCGACCATACTCAAACAGCACAGAGAGAGAGAGAGAGAGAGAGAGAGAGAGAGAGAGAGAGAGAGAGAGAGAGAGAGAGAGAGAGAGAGAGAGAGGTGAGCGGCTTTCGTTCCGGCTCCAACCTGTGTCTTAAATTCATATTTGTCATGTATAATAACTGGATTTTATTTCATTTCCATAACTCCAGCCTGCAAATTATTATTATGCTAATGTCGTCCGCCACAGTGCGCTGAGGTGCCAGCCTCACTCATTTTTACAAACTGAAGGAAAAAAAACACAGTGAAACACAATAAGCGCCGCAGTAATCAATGGTAAACTGTTTACAGAAGCGGCTCGCGTTGCCTTTTTCTCTCATTATTTGATCACAGCAGTATTTCACATTTAAAAAACGAAACCAAATATGAAGCAGAGAGCTGTGACATGGTAATGAGGTGAGGAGGAAACTGTTTTTCTCTGGTTAATTTCAACCCCTGCCACTGCCTGTCTGTGTGTGTCTGTTTGTGTGTGTGTGTGTGTGTGTGTGTGTGTGTGTGTGTGTGTGTGTGTGTGTATGTGTGTGTATGTTTCTGTGTGCGTGTTTGTGTATGAATGACTGATGTGTCTGACCGTAACCTATGCCCCAGAATGCTATGGACACCTGTCTTCCCACGCAACATCCTTCAGGACCCTCCTGTTCATTGCAGGCCTGATTTATTAGACCCCAAGGGCTCTCTCTCTTTTGCTTCAAGTTCTCCCCTTTTCTCTCGTCCGCTCTCTGAAACACACACTCCACACACTACCCTCATCCTGAAGGGCCATAGAGAGAAAAAGAGAGAAATGTCTCCTGTCATTTTTTCCTCTTTTAACTCTGACTCTGCAGCAGTGTCTGTCACACAGCCCCCGAGGGGACGACATCAAACAAAGGAAAAACCTTTCACACTTTATTGTCTTTTACCACAGAGAGCTCATATCTCTTTCCTCACTCTCTCACTCTGTCTTCTCTTGCTTTCTTTACACTTCTCTTATATTCCTTTCATTCGTCTTCCTTCCCCCTCTTCCTCAGCCTCCGTGCATCTCTTTCTATATCTATATTTCATAAAGTTTGACGTTTTTGACAATGCCCTTTGAGTGTGCCAGCTTGTCAAAAATACAGAGAGGGCAAAGAGGGAAAAAAGGGGGCAGAGCAGGAGGGAGACATTTTGAGTTGGGGGAGTAAAGAGATGGACTGACGGATGTCTGGAATCCACACAGCAGTCTGTCAGGTCGGAGGGGATGGTGGAGGAGCTCAAGTTTCAGACAGGAAGTCTCACCTGTATGGACAAGTTGACATGTTGAAATGTCACTTCAGGCATAATTGCAAATTCGCAATACTGAAACTTGATTGTAAAGAACTCAAGTAGCCATGTTTCTGTTGGGAAACATTGTAGCTTGTGAATCTTTTAGTTTAACAAAATCGTTCTTTCCAGCAAAGGGCACTTCATATGTAGGGTTAGGGCAAAGAGAGAGGAATTGGGACGGGCCCCTCACTGACCATCACCATCTAGCTTTACATTAGCCACAGCAACTGCACAAAACAAAAGGAGAGAGGGTTTGCTCTGGCATGTGGCACAGAAAGGTTCACACACACTTCTAACAAAAGAGTTTTAGCACGATTAGTAATGCAGTTATCACATAACACTAGTGAGTTAAAAAGTATACTTTTAACTCCATATTCAGTATTTCATATTTACTGATTTTCTCCTCTTTCTCTTAAATATTTGTTTTTGCTAAAGGGGATGTTGTTGTCTTTTTAAAGTTCAAAGACTTAAGCACAAATCTCTTAAAGTGCCCTACCTACTTTGAATGAGACATTCAGTACTCCAGCTTCTCCCCAGTGATGTAATTCACGACAGACTCACAGTGATGCAGTGTCTTCATGAGAGAAGACTTACAATAGTCATTTTGGCTTTGAACAGGAATACCGCTGGATTTCAGTCTTCATAATTCACCCTGTGAGACAATCTAGCCTGTTCATTTGTCCCATTTATATTGCATCAAATCACGTTGTAAAGAACAAATGAACAAAAGGCTTCCGATGGAGAATCGTGGGTTTTCGTCTCGGTACCAGACAGAAGAGAGATACAAAGTAGGAAAATCTGTGAGTCCCAAATGAAAAAGAGCGGCACAAGAATCTTTTCCAAGCACAGTAAATCTTACATTGGGATATTATCATACTGAGTTTCAGCTTGTAGCTGTGCAAAATGGAAAATATTCATGTTTTTATAAATCATTTAGAATAGCTGCCTCTTCCTATGAGAATAAAGTATAAATTATACAAAAGTATATATTGGGAAAGAAAACTCTCAACTTTGTAGCTGTGTATTGAAGTTTGCAAATTTGTTTGTATAGCGTGTGCACATGCAAAATTACAGAAAGCCAAAACTGGTTAGGTTCTTCCTGACGGACAAACACATTTAAAAAATACATCCACATCCCAAGGACACACACACACACACACACACACACACACACACACACACACACACTAACCCCCAGTATTACCTAACCCTATCTTAGTGATAATACTTTCCCTAGGCTCTTACCCTAACCCTAACAATCAAACCTAAGTCCTAACCCTAAAACCAAGTCTAAACCCTCAATAATGTCAAAATTTCCTCACTTTCCAAAAATCTCTCTCTAGGGTCTATGCTTTAAATGGTGCTCACAAAAACACAAATACACACCCAGGACCAGGGCAGGGGTTAAAACAAATGTCTTGAGGCGACCTTCATCTGAGGTAACTGCCTCCCCACGGACTTCCTGCCCTTTTGCCGGCAGCAGAATTTCTCTGAGAGGAAACGCTCACAGCGTCATTATTTTCATCTTCCACACAGGAGACGGAGCACTTTGGGCACTAGACGGCTTGACACAGCTGGTATCTCCTGGTCTGAGTTGGGGGTAGGCTAATCAATACCATTGAGGACGATCAATCCTGCTGTGTGTCTCTCAGTGGTTTCCACAGTGTGTTTAGAGTGTGTGTGTGCCATTACCCAGGTGTTCATGGTGGTTAGCTGTTATAGGACCTGATGGGAGACCTCCTGACGACGGCTGTCAGGAGCGGCACACCTCTCAAACACAGTCTGATTGGCTGCTGCAGACTGGAAACACACTTCTGTATGAGCACACCTTTGTGGGTTTTTGTCTTTGTATGTTATGCGTATGCATTTGTCTATGCACACGTTATTCTGTGTGTACATCTGTGTGTGCACATATGAGAGTTGTACCGAGGTGAAATGCCTGGAGGCGGGTGGGCTGAGAGGTGGGGTGCTTGCATTTCCCAAAACCCCAGCACGAGAAATTAGGTCAAATTTGAACAGTCACGTCAGAGGAAAAAAGAGACAAAGAAAGAGAGCTGGGAGGTATCTTTATGTAAATTATGATCATCCACTGAATTACAAATGTAGAATTGAAGCTGGAAATGTCAATACAATTCTCTCTGCACCACAAAGGTTATACATGAGGTTTCGTTAATGTGATTAAATGTGATGGACATAAATGTAGATTGATAATAATGTTGCGTGAAGACTTTGCAGTATCCAGAAGGGTGAATGTGTTCAGGAAGAATAATGTGGACCCACAGTGTTACTCTTCTTTAACCTGGGTATCTGAACATTTTATAGGCTGTTGTTTTCAAGGTGACTGATTTAGCTGTTTATATATTTGAGCTGTTGTGATTCTGTAAATTTGTACCAAAGAATGTACACAACAGTTGGATGAAAGCACAACTTAAGAGAAGGTGGAGAGGACAACAGGTCCTTGCAACGGGTCGGACGAAGCAGGCAATTACCTGGGGCCTCAAGGTGACAGGGGGCCCCCATGGACGACTGATTATGATAGTCCTCAGTCGCCGATAATTTGTGACAACCCTCTTAAATTCTATGATCTGCTATGTACAAGAATGGAATGATGTGGTTTGATATCATGTGTTTCTTTGTGTGGAGGTGTTGTTCAGTTTGGTTCAATGTGGGACCCCTCAGATTCATTTTGAGCGAGTGCTCCAAAGTCCCTTAAAACATTCCTGGTGACACGACATGTGAGTGAGACAGAGACAAAGAAACAGAGTAGATTGAGACACTTCAAGTATTTTTACGAGCCCTGTTCCATAACTCCACTCAGCACTCTGGTGAATGGGTGTGTGGGTCTGAATGCAAACTTATAAAATAATGGGAGAGGACACAAGCACACACACAAACATGTACAGACACAAGGGTGTCGGAATATTTCTCAATACTCATGCCTTGGGGAAAAAGAAGGATAAATCATGTGTTCAGAAAAACTGGTTCCCTGCCCGAGGTTCCATCTGAGTCAGTCATCAGTTTGATTTTTGTGTGACATGTGAAACATGTTTGTGTGTATTTCTTTTGATTTGCGCAGACGAAAGCCTTTTTTGAAAGAATTTGGAAGAACCTCGAGGGAGATTAAAAGAATGAATGTGTTCTTATGTCATCTCTGCTGCAACAAATGATAATAAGTTATTATTATAAAATCTTATATGAAACTGGAAAATCACATCCATTTTTCATTTAAGAATTACATAAGAACTTCCTTTAGCTTCTTCACTGTCCTTTGACACTTACTTTGCTTCTTTATGTAACATCCTTTACAAATCAGTCTCAATTAATTAGAGCTCCTTATTATCATATTGCAGCAATGCTTCATGCTGATAAACGTTCATTCATCAATGCTAATGTCTGTAGTCTTTTTTTAAAGAGAGTTAAATGAGATAATTAGACGTGAAAATTAACCCTGATGGATGACGTCTTTTTGAACTTTGATCAAGGAGCCATGTGGTGCGTCCAACTGCTTTCATCTCTCACGACACTGTTCTGTAGCTTATTGTGGTTTATAAACAGGATCTAAAACACGACTGCATGACTCTGGGTCCTAGAAATTCCATATTCTACCAAGCGTAGTTTTTTCAGTACTGCAATCCATTTTTTATTATGCAAATATTAATTTTAAACAGTTTTTTGTACATCTCAAGAGAAAACACTGGCCTATATTATACAACTACCCTCATTTCCCCAGTTTTTTCCATGACTACTTTCGCTCTTACAGTCACACTGTTGTTGAGTTTTGGACACTGGGCCCCCCCCCCTTCACCCAGCCTGGGTGGGTGGGCCTGTCTGCAGGGTGCCAGGCAGGGGTGTCGACGGCCAGTGATGTGAATTGACATGCTGTTTAAAAATGGATCCGTCTAAATTATTCAGTCTGTTATTTTAGTGTCAGTGGTCACTGATGATGTCTGGTTGTCACGGAAACATAGTCCCATGATCCATAGCCCACAGCTGAGTCGTCCCCCCCCTCCCCATTTGAAGAGGAGAGAGAAAGAGATGGACTGTGCCAGCCTGATCGTTTCAACGGAGAATGAGGTTTGAAAAAAGTAAATACTGTCTCGCCATGTCAAAAAGTGCGTACGAAAAAAAAGTATTTCCTAGAGAGCGAGGTAGAGAGAGAGAGAGAGAGAGAGAGAGAGAGAGAGAGAGAGAGAGAGAGAGAGAGAGAGAGAGAGAGAGAGAGGGGGGGGGGGGGTTATTTGACAGCAGCAGTAAGACATTATACAGGATCACAAAAGTGATATACATTATACTGCTGTAGGGTGTGGAGGTAATACAATACCTGTCTGTGTCTAATGAATGCATACGGATAGTTCTTATATCTTTTTCTCCTTCTGTGCAATCTTTCTTAAAACACACACACACGAACACAGGATGGGTCTTGGGCTGTGGCGGTCAGGCTTTATGGATCTCCAGTGAGACATGAACACATGGAACAGTCATCCAGCATCCAGCTGCTGGAGTGGACTTTCTCTCCATCTCCCACTGAGATCGTCTCTGTGGTGAGAGGCTGCATCTCGGAGCTGCCAACTCACTCACTGGATGCTGAATGAAAAACTATTAAATGTTAGTATATTCTCATTTTTTATTTGTCTGAATGTGTGTGTGTGTGTGTGTGTGTGTGTGTGTGTGTGTGTGTGTGTGTACAGTAAAGACTTCTTTATGTGCGGCCAGGCTTATGAGGCAGAGAAACGGCTGCGTGAACAGCTGGGGATTCAGACGGGGATTTTGTCTTCCACCTAAAACCTGAGATTTACACACTGCCCAAAGCCCAGGCGCACAGAGCTCCAAGACGAAACATGCATATGCATGCAGTCATGCGTGCACACACACAAAGGAGTCTTGCACTTGCACAGCTTGCATCACACATTGCAGGTCATTTCATCATCTGTTAGTCATTTTTCATCTCAAGCTTTTCACCTTAAACAAACAAGCATAATAGACTCATTGATTTATTCTGGATGTGAAAGAGAGGGGAGTAGAAAGAGTGTCTCGTGTACAAATTGGTTCCTGTTCAAGCAGCTTATTTGTGATATAACACGTTACCTACTTCTTCACTTCATTGGGCCCTCACTCAACATTTTAAGCCCTATTTAACCAGACAAACTGACAAATTCAGCGCTGATTCTTTCTTTATGACTTGTTGTGGCACTCGAGTTCCCATTAACTGTCACAGAGCAGAAAGTTTCCCAAGTGTTGTGCCGCATTAGAAAACTAAGCGTCTTTGTTTTCAGGCCCAAAGAACTAATTGAAAATGTGAAGCTCTTTCAGTCACGTTTACACAAAATGCATTTTTCTCGCTGAGTGCCACAAAGCACAGGACTTGCTGCCAGTCAGGATGAGTTAATTCCCTCAGCAGCCATTTGGAGACACGCAGCCTGCTGTCTTCACAGTGTGACTCCAAATCCCAGCGTCCCTATCATGCTTTCATCCCTACCTGTCAGCAGAGGAAAGCTCCATACACCTGCGGCAACGTGCGCTGTGGAGTGTGCATGTTTGTGTCCGTTTGTGTGTGGGTGTGTGTGCGCGCCCACAGAGGAGCTTGCTGTGCAAGCATATTCACAGCCAGCATTTCTGACAAGCCTAATGAATCTCCAGCGAACCGCTGCCAGCTCTCTCTTGTTCTGTCTTGTCTTCATTGTTCTCTCACTTTGTTTTCTACCGTGTTGTTTTCTTCCTC
>NC_083640.1:13514652-13607152 GCF_963576545.1 Limanda limanda | reverse complement strand
TTTCTTTAGAATGATACTTTGTCAAGCTAAAACTGGAAAGTGTCCCTGTAGAAAGTGTCCCTGCACTTAAGTATTTTTACCTAAATATGTTTGCAGAGTACTCTAGATGTCACAGTGTTAAGTAATTATTTTCAAAGCACATTAACATGCAAGAATCATCCATCAAGGAGATCAGGTTTTCTCTTGTGTTTGTTTGTCAGTCAGCAGGACTACGCAAAAACTACCTCATGGATTTTCACGAAACTTACCACGGGTGGGAAGAACCCATTGAATTAGACCTGGGGGCATCGCCAGGTATTTTTATAAAATCAATAGAAAAAAACTTCATCAAGTTGATCATAGACAAACAACATCTTTATTGCTGATAAACCAGGTAGGGTGGACAGAACATTTTCTAACATCATATCATAGCAGTCCTTCTTGAAACGATGAAACACATGTATTATTCACAACAGTTTCAGAAAGAAAGCTGCAACCAGCATCACCACAGGCCAACCAAACATTCATGTTAAGAACGTGCATTGCACTAGAAAACTAAAATGGCAATCTGTTGAGTGCAAACCTCCGCCAAGGCTCGACAGCCCCCTCATGAAACCACATATAAATTCACCCCCCACTAATTGTGCCTGATTTTTTTCATCAAGATCCTTGAAGGAAAATATTCAAAAACGTTCTATCTTACAGTTCTAAAGAAAGGGAAAACAATACCTTGATCAGTGATTCGGATCCACACCTAAATTGAATGGTGTCTTCTTTGGGTCATGTCCCACCCCTCTACAAAATTTCATGGAAATTGGTTCAGTAGTTTTTGTGTAATCCTGCTAATTAAAAAGTAAACAAATGTAATCAATTACATTACTTCCTAGGCAAAGGTAAACAACTCTGCAAAGCGAAAGGAAAGAAAAGCAGAGTTTCAGAAAGGACTGTTGAAGCAGAATAGAGAGCGTTATCATGAGTCATGATATTATTTTGGTTTTGCGTCAGCACCAGTCAATCAATGCACATCAACGGGCCGGTCTGGGAAAAACAGACTGGGAGCTGAGAGCGTAAGAAGAGAAGGATCTGTGTGATAACCTCCCACTCTGGCCTGTATTAAAGAAACCCTCTCCCACTGATCTGAGGTCTCCGGTGACGCTACATTTCTCTCGAGTGTTTTAAAAGATAAACTGACCCCAAAGATAAGGGCTTTTCGCTTTTCCCACTCTGACACTTTTTGCATGGAGGCACCTGAAACCAGCCCTGGCCTCGCTCTCTGTCTCTCTGTTACAGTGGAGTGAATGTGCAGACAAAAGATGGTCTGATAAGACCAAGTCAGGTGAAACACAACATGAGTTTGGCTGGGAAGGGACACAGCTATCAAACGCGTTATTATGGGATTGGGTTTCCACTTGCATTATGAGAGGCTACCTTGATTTTATCTCTTATGTTCTCGTCTCACATCAGGTATATAAACATACACCGCCACCCACCCGACAACCCCCACCTTTACCACCTATGTGAGTCAGAGATTGGATGTGAGGGATTTTTGTGCGTCTGCTGTGGTGACTAACTGAGAATAAGTGAACATGTAGTGTGAGTGGTGGAATGTTATTAAATACATTCACTCAATACTTCCATGGAATTTTCACGCTTTTTTTGTACCTTTAATCCTCGGCCTTTCGAAATAAAGTTAAACGTTAACTTAGTTGTTCACTTTACTAGTCAAGATTTTTTTATACAAAACACATAATCCTTTTATATTATGATGCATTTGTTTCATGTCCTTCTTATCAAGTTAGTTTATAATTGGCTTCTTTGATTTGCTTTTATTAAAATGTGAAAACAACAAATACAAATGAGTGCTATTGTCAAACCAATGCAACTTGTTTTGTTGCTTCTGTTTGGCATTTGTTTGTTTGTTTATTTGTTGTTAGCAGAATTACTCCAAAAATATAAGGACGAATTACCATGAAATTTGGGGGAGGGATGCGGTATATGTCAGAGAAGATCCTGGTATATTTTTGTAAATCAGCGGGCAGATCCAGGAAATCTTTTTTCACTTTCTTTAACATTGTGAGGTATTAGAACATTTTGGAACCTTTTCGTGAAATTGAACCAAGAATATTTCATAGTCCTTGATGAAAATCAACCCTTGTTGGATATGTTTAGTGGAGTGGCATTTATGAGTGCGTGCAATTTGGTGCACATCAAAAGTCCAGGTATAGTGAAGGGGACTGTTGGGCCTTGGTAGAGGTATGAATTCTAGTAAGTCTATTTACTATTTATAAAACAAAACATAAAATCACGATTGAATTATAATGCATTTGTTCCATGCAGAATTTCTCTTCTCATCAAGTCATCTGAGATTTGAATTGGCTCCTTGCACATTTTTTTGTAGGCCCGAAAACAACAAAACTAAATGAGTGGAAACGCACAAATGTTTTCTTATGAATATTTCCTGAAGTTAAACTTGAATTTTTAACTCTGAAGTACTGAAATGCAGTAAAACATAATAACAAGTTAATTTGAATGAAAATAACTTTTTGTTATTACGAGCCTGTAGCCTGCAGCCAGATTTATAGCTTTAGAATATTGTTCCTTGACCTGCTAAAACACTAAAATGCTGCATACACATAAATAAACCAGTTACAATAATGCAGTAATAATAACAATCAACAAATAATCCGAACATGTCTCTTTATTTTTTACTTAAGTGGGATTATGAATGCAGAACTAATTATGAACTTGCACTCTTGTTTTTGCTGGAAGGATCTGTTTACATCCCCCAATACTGTATGTGTAATCATATGTGTGTGTCTATGTGTGACACACATGTCTTATCTTCCCCTGCACAGCCTTTGACATGCTGGCAACAATGCAAACTCTCGGTATTTACACACTCTGACACATGCACTCATGCGTGCACATGCAGGTGTTCTGTGGAGTTGCGAGAGCCATTTGTTGAGTGACGGCCCGGGGTGAGGGGAAGTTGGTGAGAGGTATAAAGTGGAGGAGGGAGGCAGAGGTGTGGAGGTGAAGACAAGCTGGACGTTCAGAGACAGACTGTCTTTGTGCCTGCGTTGCTGTGTATGAATGCACGTGTAACTAGGCCGAGAAGCTCTGCTGTGTGCGTGTGGGGAGGGGGGGGATGGATTAGTTTCAGGGGTCCTCCTCTGCTGTGTCTCAGCTGTGGTGTAATTGATTAAATTAATTAGTATGAGATATGGAATTAAACTCCATTGAATAGGGTCATTATGTTATCTGGGTTTCTAGGCTCCCCCCGCTCTCTCTCTCTCTCTCTCTCTCTCTCTCTCTCTCTGTAAGTGTGTGAGTGTGTGTGCAGGCTGATGTGTGATTCAAATGAAATATGAAATTAGTCATGATCAATAGCGCCATGTGCACCCATGTAATTGAATTAACCACCCTGTGTTCGGAGTGTACAAGCATCGATGAAATGTTCACTGAGGGCCCTTCATCCTGCAGAGATGTACTTAACTAAATGTACTTAATTACTTTTAACTGCTGCTACGTCTACTCTCTAGCGTTTTTATTTAATTTGTCTCCTGTCCGTATGTTTACCTCTCCAGGCACAAACTAGTATCCAAAACTAGTATCCACAATGGTACAAATCCACAGGTTTATACAACAATGCAACATTTAGGCGAGATTTCCTCACACTCACATCTGTACGTGTCCTCATCTGTGAGATCAGAGGCCTCTGGCAGAAACAGGAAGTGGATGTAATCTAATATCAGAGCCATATGCGTTGCACACATCATCTCGGCTGGCCACACTTACTGTCAAATCCTCGTGAGCCGCATAATGACGGTGTGTGTTTATTTTCCCTACACAATCAGCAGAGAATAAGTGGCCATAACCAAACTTTTGGAGGGCAGCTCTGTGAGTGTTCATAGTGATGGTAGCTGAGTCATGTTAAGAGTGAAACTTCCAGGCTATGACACAAGGCTTATAAAATATCGGTCACAGTGAAGCTCTGTTTGCTAAACAGCAGGGAGGGTTAGACACTCATGCACACAAAGCTACACACACTGTGGCAGAATGTTGTCGACGTAAAAGGATTGTAGCAAACACTTTCTCTCATACCACTTTCTTTCTCAATAGAAAGAAGAGAAAGAAAGATACATTCACAATCTGACTATATTTACATAAACAAACACATACACACACACACACACACACACACATAACACACACACACACACAAAAACACGCACACAAACACAAGCACACAAAGTTAAAAAAAATAGCGTTTAAAGGAGATACTTCTGTGCTTTCTTTGAAACTTATACAACTCAGCAACTTTTCCAAAAGGGAGATTTTGGCTTAGGCTGAAATTTAAACAATTTTTTAAACAATCTCCAGAATCTGGGTGTGAAGGTATACAAGTCGTAAATAGCTTTAGGTGAAGGGAACAATAGCGACAGCGCAGTTCAGGCTCATTTGCATATAGCTGTGTACGTTCAGCCTCTGTCATTATTCTTGGGAGGTGTTCACATTGTCTCCTCACCTTGTACCTTCTGAAGTTTTCTGCTACTGATTGTACAGGTTTACTGTGCAGTGTGGTGTGTCTCTCTTTGTTATTGTGTCTAGTTTAGTGCGACAGAGGTGTTTCACTCACACTATAAGTTCTGATCTGTTTCTCTCCTTCCTTTTGTGTTTTTTTGCAAATGAAGTTAGCAGAGTTGCACACTTATCCAAAGAAATCCACACAAAGGAAGGCTGGTGCACAGCTCCCTCCAACTATAACATCATTATTTGGCACAAAGTTAAATTGTTTGAATAGAAGATATAAATCAAGGAACCAAACATGGAATCAGGCACTTGTTTGTGAATACCCACTAATTAATATACTTCCTCCTAAGAAATATCCGGCTGCTAGTGGCTCTTGATTCTGCAGAAAACACTGGCACTCACTCAGTAGAGTGTTTACCAAGGCCCGACAGTCCCCTTTTGAAACCACATTTTAAATTCACTCGATTTTAGTCTGATCTGCACCAAATTGCGCACTCATGAATATGACTCTATTATTTTCATCAAAAAACCATGAACTAATCTCTGAGAAATTTAAGAAATGGTTGAAAATAACATCTCGCAATGTTAGAGTCATTGTGTTTAAAGTTTCTTTATCCACCTCCTGATCTGCGTTGGCACCAAAGTTCCTTGGGTTCTTTCTTGACCTATCCTTCCACCAAGTAGTTCTTGCGTAATTTTGCATGAAACCAACCAACCAACAAACAGACGTGTGGAAAACATAATAAAGCAATAAACAAATAACAAGTACTTTACATTTACTTCTGCAACATGCAGCTGTTGTTGTTGTTGCAGTTGCTTTTGTTATTCTTGTTGTTGTCGTCTTACGAAAATAACAGAAACCAAGGATGCACATATTCTAATAAATATGGTGATTCCCTTAAAGCATTTCACTTTGCAATATAAAATCTGTTGGCAGCACAGCATAATGGAAACCCATTATTGTCTTCTTTGTACCCAGTGATTTAATGGGATCTTAGCAACGTTTTACAAGTTTTAACTGCAGCCTCTCCAATCTCTCTCTCTCTCACCCTCTCTCTCTCTCTCTCTCTCTCTCTCTCTCTCTCTCTCTCTCTCTCTCTCTCTCACTCTCTCTCTCTCTCACTCTCTCTCTCTCCCCTCTCTCTGTGCATGTGTTTGCGTGTGCGTGTGCGTGTGCGTGTGCGTACTTGAGTCTTTGTAGGCGGGTTTTCCGCCAACAGGGTATGGTTGATTCAGTATTGATTTGTCGGTGAGGCGGAGGAGGAGGAGGAGAAGAAAGTGAAGTGGGAGGAGTGGAGGAGAAAACCCCGGCCTGAGAGAGACAGAGAGAGAGGGGGGAGAGAGAGAGAGAGAAATAGAGACACAGAGAGAAAGAGAGGAGAAAGAGGGGAGAGAGAGGGAGAGAGCGAGCGAGAGAGAGAGAGAGAGAGAGAGAGAGAGAGAGAGAGAGAGAGAGAGAGAGAGAGAGAGAGAGAGAGAGAGAGAGAGAGAGAGAGATCGAGATCATCACAAGGTAAAGTCAGACCGTGGAGGGAGCGCACTGACGGGATTTACGCAGGGAGGGAAAAGTCAAAGTGACTTCTTCAGCTCGGACTTTCTGCTCCTTCCTCTCCAGCCGCTCCGCCCTGCATTCCGCGGAGCAGCTGTGCTTTAATGCGAACCCGAGGAGCAGAGGAAGGAGAGAAGAGTGACGAAGAAGAGACAGAAGAAGGGGAAGAAGTGAGCAGAAGGCCTGGACACCAGCCCTCCTCGCCCTCCTCTGGATCTGTGTGCCCTCTCCCCTCCTGGCCCTGCATGGACGGGGATGGGGAGAGCCGGATGCTGTTGCCGCGGGGCTGAGCGCCTCGCCTCCCCGTCTCTGGTGCGCCGTTTCCGGCCACTGCTGCTGCTGGTCCTCGCTCTGTGCTGCGGGGCTCAGATCGGTAACTAGACCCGCACTTTCCACACGCCTCTCGGCCATGAGCCGCAGCACATCTGGGCTTTTACGCACTCTTTCACGCTGTTACGCACTCATTTCCGTGCGCTCCTGCAGCTACAAACCTCTGCAATCTATCCTCTTAGTCTCCTGCATTATTAGCCTTTAGTCATCGGATACTTTATTAGTTATTAAGTAGTCATTGTGCTGCCGATCCTTGTGTTAGGCCCTGACAATGGCTCTCTCTCCAGCGGCAGTGCTGCAGTCTGAGCCCGGATCGAGTTTCCCCTCTCTCCTGGGCCGTCATTCTCCTGTCTGCCCCTAATGGCTCATGGAGGAGGGGGAGAGAAGGGGAGAGAGTGTGACTACCTCTCCTCATATTCATATAGAACAGATTATAGCTTCACACAGAGCGATATACAAGGAGTCAAGAAAGAAACAACTTAATGTATCCGCGGGTGTTAATGAGAAAAGTTTAGATTGGAGCTGTGCTGTGTTTTAAATCAGAGTAAATCTGTGTGAGATACAGTTTGTTTAGTTGCTTTGTGCAAATTAATTAAAACGTATCATAATATAAAAAAGATGTTGCATGATGTAATGGTAATATATATATTGTCATGTGTGCTTATTTTATAATCTGTTCACTCAACCTACTTTAATAAGCATGAATGACAATATGTAAATTCGCATAACATGCAGGCTGGAATCTTGAAAACAAAAAAGGTGAATTAATTTAAACTAAATGTCCTGGTATTCATTATTGTTTTTCTTCTGATAATCAGAAAAGGGTAGAGCTCACATATGCCAGTTTACAAGTCAAATCCTAGGTAGATAAGAAATAATGAAACAAGGGAAGAGTGTGTTGACCTAAAGCCGAAAGTGTTTGTAAGGATTATTGACATTAAAACATAATGTGACTCATATTTGTAACTAGACAAAGTCATGATTCGGGCTTTAACTGCCTTATCACATTGTTCGTTCGGTTCAAATTATTTTTGCTTCAGTTCAGACACACATGCATTTCTCATTTGGTGCGAAAAAGCAACACAATGGCCCCTCTCACCCCAGCATGTTATTGTGTGTCGGTCGAGTGTGTGTTGCTGCGTGTGTGTGCAGGGGGTCGGCTGTTGTTGGTGGCTGTCTGTTGAGCAGTCACACCTCCGGTAATTAGTTTAACACGGCTCAGGCAGTGGGACACAAAGCGCCTCTGCACACAGCCGGGTGGGAACACAGACCCACTTTACTGTAAAGACCCTCGTGGCACTTTCTCCTGCATGTAGCCTCACTTGGAAAGAATGTGCATTATTTGGTCTTTCTCAGCAAAACAGTTTTATTTGTTAAAATTTCAATGCAACACGTTTCATTGTCGGTCCAGCTGTCAGGCCCATGTGTTGGGTTAGACTGGAAAGCAGGAATGTCTGAACTGTTGACTATTGTCTGCAGTGTCCAGGCGAGAGAGAGAGTGTACGCTTTAGTGAGCTCCTGTCAAGCTTTGAACCACCAAAAGCTTGGAGGGCTGTTTGTGTGTGAGAGTGCACACAACAAGGTGATCAATAAGCACTTCACAAGCCATTCTCCCGGCCGAGAGATGATCCCAGTAGATCCCTCTCTGATCCCCGGAGATCAGAGAAGTTGCGGGCATCTGGACAGGGAGACAAAGAATCGGTTAAAACCGTGGGAGATTCAGCCGCGGGATCTTTTGACCTCTGTGTGATGTTGGCGAGGGTGCCTAAGGATGCAGGGAGGAGAGGCTGAGAAACGGCGAGGAGACTTGGGTCGAGAGGGCTTAGGGCTGAAAACCGAGTAGTGCTGATGGAGGCAAATGATTCAAACTGGAGGAAAGAATCGGATCTGAGCAGGTCCGAGCAGATGATGCTTGGGAGAGGAGGCCCATGAGACGATAGGGTCAGCTGAGAGAGGGGGATGGAGTGAAAAGGAGAGTTTGATATAGGACATGGTGTGATGGTGTGACTATATTAGATATTTACCCCTAGGGATGAAACAGGCATGTATTGAAAGGGCTTCACACGTGGAGTTCTTTATTCTCTCCTCAACAATACCGTCAAGTCAATTCAGCTCTCAACCTCGGCTCCATTTACCACATATTTTCCTCTGCTCGAGCACAGATGGGATTTTCTTTTGACAGAGCAGCTCTGTGTAGTCAGAGAGGACACTCAGGAGGACGGCTCCACAAAAGGGCGATCTTGAGGAAGCCTTGAAGTATGAAAAATTACGCTTTAATATTGATTTAGAACATCATATAACAAATCCTTGTGCATTCACAATAAGGAGAGAGTGCAGGGCGAGCTATAAAAGCAGAAGCACAATGGGAGCTGGTGTGAAACTTCAGCAGATACTTGTCGTCACAGAGTTTTTAACCTTTGTATAAGTCAGTGGTTTGAACTCCTTCAGTTACAGGGCCAACTCCCTTCTTTTTTCTTTTTTTTTTTGCTATGTCACCCTGCTGGGACAATGTGAGTGAATGAGCGCTTTTGTGTGTGTTTTCAGAGCGCCTCCAGATTCGGATATCCTCTGAGAGCGAATATAAACCCACTCTGATTAGATTGGAAGCGGCATTTAGGTTCTACAGGGGCAGATAGGAGGGAGAGAAGGAAGCTGCTGCTGCGCCAGTCCAACACACAATGTGTCCTCAGTGCTCAGACCGTCTGAGCAGCGGTGGTTGGCCTGGACGGCAGCCTGTGTGTGTCTGTGTGTGTGTGTGGTGTCAGTATTTAACAGGCTGGGGAGAGATTCTGAAGCACAGTGTGAGTGAGTGGGGGTCCGTACCTGCACCCTGATTTGTAAAACTCAGAGCACTACTGCCCCCAAATGGTGTCATCCAAGTCCTTCATGCCAGTGAAATCAAATAAATGTACAAAGAGCTGGAATGTGCTGTTTGCGTATGTTTGTGTGTGTTCATGTGTCAGTGGGAACTCGTGGTTTGTTAAGCGATGCTGTGACATTAAAGGAATCTGTTGATTTCAGTGAAAAACCGAATACTTTCTGCTTATGTGTGGCCATTACGCAAATCACAGACAGTGCGTATTTAACACAAGCACGTCCAGCATTTTTTCTATAGCTATTTCTATGTGTGTATGTGTATATGTTTGTGTGTGTGTTTGTGTGTGTGTGTGTTTGTGTATGGCAGCCCATACACTGCAGAGCTTCTCTCTCTCCCTCTCTCTCTCTGGTCTAATTTAATAGGAGCACACTGTGACTGATGCATTAGGTCTGGTCTCTAATCTATTCTCTCTCTCTCTCTCTCTCTCTCTCTCGCTCAGACTCCCTCTCTCTCTGATGATCTATGATATAAAAGGCCGGTCTGACCCTCGTTACATTCAGAAACGTAGCAATAGATAAAACGTCACGGACGATTTTCAGACCAAGAAATTTGTTCTTGATGGTTTCACAAGGGCAGAATAATCGGTCTTCTCTAGGACACACGGACGTACTCTGGCCTGGTCGGCTGATCGCCCTTATATCTGTAAACAAACACTTAAGTGGAAAAAACTTTGGCCTTCTTTTGTTTGATGAAGGGGAATTTTGACTGTGCCGGTCAAGAACGACCACAGAATCATATCAACAGGAAGGTGTCAAGACAAATAAGCTTTACAACATCATGGTAGTACGTCTGCGTGCAGGGCACACCTTGTATTGTCTTCTTATCTCTTCCTTCTGAATTTATAAATGTCTTTCTCTCACTTCTTCCTGGGCTGTATAAGCAGTGTTATCTAACTCCTTGTGGGAAACCGTTCTTTATCTTTTCTCTCCGGCTGCTCTTTGGTTTACTACACTTAAGGTTTATTATACTCACAGAGCGGCTCTGCTGATTGATCAAGACTTTGAATGAGCGGTTCGTTCTTTTTGCTATTTTATGAGTCTGGATTGTAACAGGCTGGTAGCCTTGTGTTTAAGATCAAAGCTTTCTGTCTTCACACGACGACCTCAGATCCAGCTCTCAATCTTAAATTATCAGACATATCTCCTTCCGTCTGTTTTTCAGCCAGTCACCCACTTGTATTACTGTAATAAACACTCTCTCTTGCAGTATTTCTGACTGTCTGTGTGTCCTCTCCAGGTCAGTGTCAAGTGGCCACCCCTCAGTGTCGCATCCAGAAGTGCACCACCGACTTCGTGTCCCTGACCTCCCACCTGACGCCGGCTGTGGATGGCTTTCACATTGAATTCTGCAAGGCTTTGCGAGCGTACTCAGCCTGCACCCAGAGGACCGCCAAGTCCTGCCGGGGGAACCTGGTCTTTCACTCGGCCGTGCTGGGCATCTCCGACCTCATGAGCCAGAGGAACTGCTCCAGAGACGGGCCCACTTCCTCCACGCACCCCGAGGTCCACCTGGAGCCCTGCAGCTACCACAGTCGCACCCAGCACGCCCACTCCCACTCCCACGTGCATGCACATTCGCACGCTCACAGCCACGGCCACTCTCTGCCTGTGTACCTGTTCTGCGGGCTGTTTGGGGACCCACACCTGAGGACATTTAAGGACAGTTTCCAGACGTGTAAGGTGGAGGGGGCGTGGCCTCTCATCGACAATGACTATCTGTCGGTGCAGGTCACCAATGTTCCCGTGGTTCCTGGCTCCAGCGCCACAGCAACCAATAAGGTGAGGAATAAACCTGTGCAGAGGGACGACCGAACACACACACACACACAAACACAGATAAGTGGGCTTTCGGGGGACTAATTTGGTGTCATTAAGACTGAAAGAGTTACCTAAGTGAGAGCAGCTGCTGTAATTTACTTTATCTATGTGTGTGTGTGTGTTTCTATAATGACATCTAAGTTGTCCTCCTGTGTCTCAGAGAGAGAAATCTTATCAACTTGAAGCTGGAAAACACCCTCGCTCTCGCAGCTCTACTCTTCCTTCTCTCTTTCCTCCTGTGTCGCTCTCTTTGTCTTTCACGCCCTCCTGACTCACAGATGTGAGGCAAAGAGTCCGATCTTGTGACTGTCGCTTTTGACTGAAGCAGTGTTGGAAACCTAACTTGGTTAATGGCTGCATATAGCATGACCTTTAATAACATGGAATGAAATGTGTGAAAGGACTTATTGTTTACTTACTCATGTGCGTGCGCGTGTGTGTGTGTGCGACTAGTAGGTGGCGCTTCTTACACTCAGCTTAAAGCACTTTGCATGTAAAATGTGCTTCCTTATCTGTATAAGATAGAAATGACACACAAGCACTTATAAACACAGACCCACACACACACCAAATGGATGACAAGCTATACAAGGTAATCTTTGTGGTGTTAAAGAAGCAATGTTGATGTTTCCCCCGATGGTCTACTACCCTCTCTAGTTTAGTCGATAGCTTTAATTATTAAAGCACATACACACCCATGTATACACTTAGTCATTAAAATGCAGGCACACACACCCACACACACTTGCACGTATTAAGCAAGTAGTACGGGTTGCTATACAGTGGAGCTGAAGGTCTAACCTTGTGTCAGAGGTGGGGCAAGTTATTAGTCATGATTATTAGGGACACACACACACACAGAGACACACACATACACACACATACACAAACCACACATTAACAGCCCTCTAGGCTTAATGGCCTGCCAGGCCTCATTCCTCACAGCTGTCATGTGAACAAAGCAGCCATTCTCCGGAACTATGATGTTAGTGCTAACCGTAATGCTCACACCACACCCTGTATCCACCACTGCTTCCACTCACTACTGGCACCCTATGTGTTTTATGTGCATATTTGTGTTCATGTTTGTGTGTGTGTGTGTGTGTGTGTGTGTGTGTGTGTGTGTGTGTGTGTGTGTATGTATGTGTGTGCGTGCATGTGTCAGCATGTTTGCATAGCTGTGTCAAATTACAACTTGTTAAAAAGTAATTTAGTCATTTCTCAAATGTTGTGTGATGAGAGTCAATAACCTGTGTAATTGTTGAAAGTTAATATTTGTCCGTGTGGGTGCGTGTGAGAGAGAGAAAAAGATTCCCTTTACTTAAGGTTGTAACTGGTGATAATTTTCTTTATCCATTAATCTGGTGATTTAGTGATCAATATTGGAGTCCCGCAGTAAATCCCGTTTTGAGTTTTGCTCAATGAAAAATACTAAACTAATAATGACGCAAAATGGAGAGAAGCAACAAATCTTCACCACTGAATGTCCTCTTTGTGGTTTTATATTCAAAGGATAAATAAGCCATCAAATTATTTGTAGATAAATTCAGTTGATCAGCTAAACAATTAACTACTGCTTCAAACTACCTATGACATTGATACATTTGATGAGTATTATTGAGTCCTGAAAATGTAAAAGGAAACTGTGAAAAAGGAACCACAGAATTTGTACTTTTAGTAATGCTGACGTTATTACTGGTGCCATTCACTGTTCCCACTGCTGCTATTACTGATGTTACTGTAGTTACTGGTGTTACTGGTTTTATTACTGATGTTATTATTGATATTACTGCTCTTACTGTAGTTACTACTGCTGTTACTGTAGTTACTGGTGTTATCACTGGTGTTATTACTGGTGTTACTGATTTTATTACTAATGTTACTGTAGTTACTACTGATATTTCTGTAGGTCCTGGTGTTTTAACAGCTGTTTCTGGTGTTACTGCTTTTACTGTAGTTACTGGTGTTATAACTGGTGTAGAAATACCCATAGTTAGTTAGATGTAGCCATGTATAAGGACCCTAAAATAAGTTAAAATTATTGCCATCATATTTTCACAAAAATAATAATGAGAATAGTAAGAATAATGTGTGTCTGATGAGCAAATTTGAGAAGCTGATACTCAAACATTTGGTATATTTGTTATTAAATCATTGTTTAAAATAAAATTATTGAAATATTTGACTGATTATCAAAATAGTTCCTGACAAATTTTCTTAAGAAGATGAATTGCTACAATCAATCAATTTATTGTTTCAGCTCCACTCCCCCTATTTGTGACAAAAGCTGTGTCGTCGCTCATGGACTTCAAGGTTCATTGTTATCTTTATTGTCCCACTTGGCAAAACTGGATTTTTAATCAGGGTTCGTATCTAACAAATATACACACAGACAACATCAGCTGTGGCAACAACACGATAAAAGAAAAAAAAGGCAAGCTGGTTCAGGGAATGAAAGTGTAACTGCGAACAATTTCTTGCATTTCTTTATTTTATAACTGACTTCAACTGAGCACACTTAATATTTAAAATGTCTCTATAACTTTTCTACAGATAACTGTCATCTTTAAACCCTACGACGGCTGCACAGACCAGAGGGTCTACCAGGCCATCACAGACAACCTCCCTGCTGCCTTCGATGATGGCACTGTGAGCAGTGGAGAACCCATCCACTCTTTAGCTGGTGTGGACGGCTCCAGTGGGAAGGTCCGGGCTCTGTGGATCTCTGAGCGCACCCCGGGCCACCACATAGAGCTGCACGCCGGCTACATCGGTGTGACTGTCATTGTTCGCCAGATGGGCCGCTACCTGACCCTGGCGGTGCGGATCCCGGAGGAGCTGGCTCAGGCCTACGACGCCACCCAGGACCTGCAGCTCTGTCTGAACGGCTGCCCCAGTGGAGAACGCATCGACCAGGCCGGACACCTCCCCCTGCCCATCTCCCCTACTGCGCTTGGCCTGCAGCTTCAGCACCTCCGTCGGCCCAGCTACTCCTCACAGATACAAGCGTCCCCCTACGGTCCTCTGCAGGTTTTCAGCGTGGAAGGGGCCAAAGAGCGCTGCAGGGAGAAGCTGGAGGTGCAGGACATTTACTTTCACTCCTGCGTGTTTGATCTCTTGACCACGGGGGATGCTAATTTCACAGCGGCGGCGTTCAGCGCCCAGAAGGACATGGAAAGCCTCCACCCACACCGGGACAGATGGAGGATCTACCCCCGCGGCTCGGCCACCTCAACCTTACACTCTGATTTTCAGCCTATCAAGCGGCTCGCTCTGCTCCTGCTGTGTGCTCTAAGTGTGGCGTTCACGTATTAGCGGGAGAGGAAATCTTCTGGTGTTGCCTGCAGGCGTGCAGGCTTGTGTATGTTTGTGGACTAGAAAGAGAGTTTTTTTTTTTGATGAGCACTGATTCCTCTCACGCAGACGTGACAGCTACCAGAATCCAGATGTTTTTGTAGAAGAGGTGGCAGACACTCCCAGAGGGCACAGGAGACACTGACTGCATCCTACCTCCTAGAATCAGTCCTCTGGAGGTAAACAACACAGGAGATGGGATGACGGCTTACACAATCTGTCTTCTTCTTTGGATGGGAAACCATGGACAATAACACAGACATTGATGAGTGGGTGAATTGAGTGTGTGGATATACACTACAGACTGTACATAGTTTATTTTGTCATCAGTGCACAGTGTAATGTCATAGTGTTTGGAGTTTTTTTTGTGCCATTTGATGTGATTTTTCTTTAATACCTCAGACAGAGGACGTTTGTTTTAACAAAAGCACTTTATTTTGATTTTGATTTTTTAAAACTAATCCACATCAGTGTTTCTTCCTCTCACTTGCTCTCTTCCACCAAAAAACTCTAGTGGATCAGATTTGAGTTTTTTTTATCTTTTCAAAGTAAAAGTCAGCTGATCACAAGGAGCTGCCAGTTTTGTCAAAAGTGAATCACTCTTCCAGTTGCTGATTTGACTCAGTGTCCCGTTTTTAGGTCGCTCATTGTGAGTCGTTCTGTTGAATGTATTATGACCATTGTCACAGCAAATGCCATCAGTGCTATTTTGTTGCTCTATGAATTTGTTGTGTTTCCTCAGTCCTGATTTCAAATATGGGTGTGTGTGTGTGTGCGTGTGTGTACTTGTGAGTGTGCATGGGTGCGTCATTGGTGACATGCTTGAATCTGTGACCATACTGGCTCTTGTTTTGCTTCTCAGTGTATTCTTTGTTGTTTTAATTTGAGCCAAAGACGGATGATGTATTTTTTTAATGTAGAAACCAAATCATAATTCACCTCCAAACCAGCACCCTCCTCCTCCTCCTCCATCTCCGCCTCCTCTTCCTCCTCATCCTCACAGTCCCTCTCTCCCCTGTTTTTTAAATTGCTACTGTAGACTATTTTTCTCCTACTGCCACGATTGACAAGCTGCTCCTTAATGACGTATGTGTACAATACTGGAGTGTAGACAAAACACTGCAAATCACTGAGGAAACTTAACCCACACAGTCTGCTTGGATACGTATACTCCAGCTCTATATTGTGGGTAATGAATGCCATTTGATACCTAGTAGATATGCCAATCCCTACAACTGTGAGCTTTCTTAACATGTAACATTCTGTATAGTTATGTCCCACTTGTTTGGCCATATAAGCTTAATCTCTGTTGTCTTTTTTTGGCATTGTGACCTCTTACATCACGTGTGAGTGTCAGTTCGGTGAAGAGTGACTGGTCAGTGTTGAAATACTTAACTTATTTATGAACGTAGTGTCCTGTAGAGGAAGTAAAGCTCCATATTCTTACTGTTGGATAATAATTTAAAAATAATGTCAGATGTGATTGTACTGCCACCTAGTGGTGCTCTGTTGCTATGTGTGTTATGCTAAAAAAAAATGAAAAGAAAAAAAGAGGAAACAAACTGTGTGCAAGTGTTTTATTTAAAAAACAATAAAGTCAAAATGGTCAAAAACATATTTCTTGTTTATTAATTTTACATTTACAATAATTAAAAGAGAAAAACAAGAATAATAGAGATATATACAATTATACTAATTAGTAAACCCTGATGAAATAACCTTTTGCCTCTAGTCTTACCCTAACCACAATTTACCCCTAACCTTAACCAGGACCTTAGTGACCTTTTACCTCATTAGGACCTGACTTTGATCCACATGGGAACTACAGGTCCTGACAAGATCAGCATTTATGGTGGATAAAGTCCTAAAGAGGTAATCAAAAGGAGTACACAAACACACACACACACACATACATACACACACACAAACACACACACACACACACACACACACTAACCCATCTGTCTGAGGTTAGGTTTTAAACCGGCACACAATCTGCTTTCAACTGCCAAAGTCGGCGACACCTGGGATGTTGGAGTGAAAGAGCTGAAAATGGCGCGAGATCTAAAGCATTTGAGAGCTGCTTCTCCTGTGATCGTCACACTGAATAATTTCACCATTCAATCAGAGTGTCCAAAAAGCTCTGTGTAGGACGACAGGACCAAACCTATGATGTTCCAGTGCAGAAATCCTCACTGTGTTGACTTCAGACAAGAAAAAGTTCCCTTTCCTGTGATACTTTTCTTTTCACGATCATAAAACAAGTCAGAAGATCTCCATCTAAAAAGTAAAATACAAAGCTCAAGATGTATCACAGTAGGAGACAACAGAATAATACTTTCTCAACAATTTTACAGGCAACTTGCATATGAGTGTACATGAGCATTATGTTTCTGTGGATAATACTGTTCTAATCTACATATAAAAGACTCTTACCACTTAATAACAGCATAAAAGGTCATCAGGGCGTTAAAGCCGATGCTCTTCATGAGAAGCAGCCTCATCGACAGTACAACAACTGTGTTAGTCCACACATCAATATCTGCAGATCAAACCACACACAGACCAGCGTGAGGTACAACATCTGTACTCTAACATGTGTGTTGAAACAATAAGATTTACCTTCTGTCTTTTCATCTTCATCGCAAATCTTGTCTTGATGACCTGATGATTTGAAATATTTCAAGAGCTTTAATTAAAGCACAATAAGACTTTGATATGTTCACAATGCAGCTGTACTCCTACCTGCTGATGTGACGTGGTGTCGCTCGAAGATTCTCGGGTGTCGTCTGCGACTCACGGAGCAACGGTAAGACGGCCAGTCGCTGGTCACCACTGTGATTATCGACACAGGGCTGTGGCGATGATGCTTCTTGTTCAGAGCGATGCTGCGTGGTGCGGTAGACATGTAGTCATCTGACGGTGACCTCCAGCTGACCTCCAGGTGACCACGCCTGAAGTCCTTAACCATGCAAACCAGCAGAGTCCAGCCCAGCCTTTCCCCCACAAGATGGACCGGGGGGGCCAGAGATGCCAGGATGTCACCTTTCACCCCTCCTGACCCAGAGGAGGAAGAAGGACCATGAAGAGGAATATGTAAAAATCTTAAACTAGAATGGCACTTGGTAAAGCACAATAAATTCGATCAAGCTGCACCAAATTTCACACACTCATAGATTACAGTTCACTAATTATAAGATTTTCATCAAGATTGATAGATTCTTCCCGGGGGAAAACAGTGAAAATGTGAACCACAAAAAACAATTCACTATCCCACAATGATAACGACAATGAAAAACCTTTCCTGAATCTGCTCTCTGATTCCGATCTGCACCAAAATGTATGTGTGTTCAGAGCCTAACAACATTCCTACACTAAGTTTCATGGAAATCCGTCCAGTTGTTGTTGCGTAGTCTTGTTTACAAATAAACTAACAAAGGGACAAGGAGGAAAATATAACCTTCTTTGAAAAAGTAATGATGAGTTCATTATAACTTTATATATAAATTTAATGATGTTACAACATGTGCATGCAAATTGTATTTGCAAACTGCTGCTGTGGATGTAACTAAAGTTGTCAGTCCTCGTATATATGCAGGCAGTCTCTGTCTTTCTATTAATCTTTTGAAATTTAAAATATTCTCACAAACTGATTCATAATATCCATCATCTATATGAGTCATGTTTTAGAGATTAAAAGCTCTTACCGGTCCATAAATAGATGAAAGGAAGGTAAAATAAACCTCTGGAAGACTCAGTCATGTCTGCTTTCATCAGAGTAGCTTCTCTCCCCTCTGTGTGAGTGTGTGTGTGTGTGTGTGTGTGTGTGTGTGTGTGTGTGTGTGTGTGTGTGTGTGAAATGTGGGCATGCCTTTTGGATTTGCCTGGAGCGTTGCATTATGGGGGATCAACATGTCTCATTGTTGTGACCTTTTACAATGATATATTTCCCTCACTCCCCCCCCCCCCCCAGCGCGACAGACACATACAAACTTAAACACACACACGTGCAGAAGGAGACGGAGAGGTAGAGAGGCAGTTATGAGCATGAAGATATAGGTGCATTAATAAAGAAAGGAGAAAAACTGAGGGCAGGACGTTGATGTGGACGTTGGAGCGTCAGCTAGAAGTCATTTTGAACTACAAGAAACACACCAGCCTACGCCTGTTAGACTTGAGGTGAGAAACTGATCATATCTACGCAACCAGAACATTAGACAACACTTGTGGGGTGCACCTGCACACACACACACACACACACACACACACACACACACACACACACATACATATACATAAACACATATGCATTTAATGTGTTGGTGTACTGTAACTTGCCTGAGTTGTTATACTCTGCTGACGTGGTCAGGTGGTTAATATCAAACCTAAAATAAATAAATAACACATTCTTCTGCCTCTTACCCTAACGTTAACCATCACAACTGAATTCCTAATTCCAACCCTAACCCCAAATTATCCTGACTCTTATCCAACCCAAACTTAAACCTGAAACCTGCAAGTCGTAACCCTCAAACAGCCAAAATGTCCTCAAAGGTCCAGGTATCTCACAAAAATATTAGTGCAAGTACATGTACACACACATACTCACACACACACACACACTGGCAGTTTATTTGCCTCTGTATGGGCGGGAGTTTAAAAGTGAAAGTGAAAGTCATTGTGGACAATAAGGAAGGATGATGAGGACGAAATGGCTGAGCTAAAGCTTTCTGACATTTCTATCAACATGACCTCTGAATAGATCAGAAGACGGGCTTTATTCTACTTATTATAAGCTTTGCACAAACGTCTTCCCTCACAGTAAGTTACTGTTTCTTATCTCAATGTTACAGCTTCATGTTTACAGTTTGGTTCAGTACAACAACACGTGTTGCCTGACTTGAACCTCAGTTATGCTGCTGCAGCTGCTGTCACCTCATGCTCATAGATAGATGTGTCCTCCCCGTGTTGTGTCCCCATGGAAAATCATGTGGTTCGTTTGTCACATGCTTGATTCTCACTTGGGATGAGATGTGCTGCTGCCTGACACTTGTACTTACTTAGCATCACTTACCGTTAGCATGTCAACATTTCTTCCTTGGGCTGGAATCAAGAGAAAGTGTTATAGTAGTATTAATTTCTGCTACAGTTTTGTGATTGTGATTTATTGTGACTAACAACATCAACCAAGACAAGCCTGTCTGGAGAAAGCAAAGACCTCCACAGGGCGGATCCTGGACCGGGGTCAGGGGGGCACTAACCCCAGCTAAAAATATGATTGGCCCTTGACGTGTGCCTGTCCTGTCAGTAGTATTAAACAAATTGTTGCTGACTTAACAATACTAAATATGACAGCTTGTGAATAATTACAATTTATTTTCGAAGCTTTTTTGAAGTACAAAATGTGCTTGGTTAAGAAGCAATTTTCCAAATATGTTCAGTGATGTGTGGCTTTGCTCAAGTTAAAGAGCTAGCAGTAAACATGGAATGACTTAAATGAACACTGTACTGAATCAGCAATTGTGCATGGATGTTGGACATATAATTGATGCACATATAATTCCTAATCTGTGTAAATGTTGTCCCTTAAAAAAATCCAAGATCCACCACTGGACCTTCACTAAGTCAATGAAAGAATAATGGCTTTGTCTCATGCCTTTTAAGATAACAATTATGTCCTTCAGGTCTGAGCAGAAGTTCTTGTGTGACATTTTGCTACAACAACATCAGTGACCAACACTCAAATCAGATGCCTCTTAGTTGCTCCCTCCCTGTCATTTCAGTAGCTGTCATCCTGTCCCACAGGTTGGCCTTGGATGAAGGACATTTCCTCCACAATGTTATTGGTGATGCTGTTAGCACTGTCTCTACATCACATGTCTCTGGTTGAGTGTCAGCCCACCCAGAATTCAAGTCCTCCCGGAGTACAACCTCCACTGGCTACCGATAATCTGTCCTTCCCCTGGAGCCGTCTTCGTCTGCCGAGGTACCTTCACTTATATTTTACATCCACATAAGGGAAATCCATGAGAAATTGGTGGAACTCTGTTTAAAAAGCAATTCATGTGTGTTTTTCTCAGGTACATCGTTCCTCTTCACTATGACCTCTTCCTACACCCCAACCTCACGACTCTCAGTTTCATCGGCTCAGTGCGGATCCAGATCGATGTCCAGAATAATACGAACTGGGTTGTGTTACACAGCAAAGGTCTGCAGATCTTTAAAGCCACCATACTGAACCAGAACCTCGCTCATCTCTCTGACCAGGTAGCTGGAAGCTCATCAACTTAGACTGGCCATTTCATATTCATTTCATGACTTTATGGTGTAATTAAAATGTATTTGATCATCCCGTCGCAGGTTCTTCCAGTTCTTCATAACCCGTCGCATGAGCAGATTGGCATTTTCTCTCCCAGGGTGCTCAGCAGTGGGCAAAAGTACTTCCTGCATATTGAGTTTGGGGCAGAGCTAGTAGAAGGCTTCAATGGCTTCTATAGTAGCACCTACAGAACCAGTACAGGAGAAACGAGGTAAGAGCTGAGATTATTTCACAGGTTTGGTTAAATACCCGACCCACGCAGGATTGCTAAAATTATAACACAATTCATAAATTTTAATACTGCTGATGTCTCTGTTCAGAACCTTGGCGTCAACTCACTTTGAGCCCACGAGTGCTCGCATGGCGTTCCCTTGTTTTGATGAGCCGAACTTCAAGGCCAACTTCTCTGTCCGGATTAGGAGGAGCCCAGAGCTCATTTCTCTCTCCAACATGCCTGTAGTGAGTGATTCACGTTTCTAAATCATATTGTATTATGCTTGATATCCTTAGAAATAATAAAATAATAATTTATGTATCATAGTCTCCAGATAATACCAACTAGCTAGGAGCCAAATGTAGCTATAATGTTATTGGGGTGAGGTAAGTTATTTGCTTTGATTATTGGAGGGGTTACAACCACCCGTCCCCCCCTAGCCTACAATAGCTTTTGTATACATTCAAATATGTGTGAAAATTGGTGACAGTGAAACATCTGTGTCATTTAGGTCAAGACAATGGAAATAAATGACAGCCTGCTAGAGGACTGGTTTGCTGTGAGTGTGAAGATGAGCACGTACCTTGTGGCGTTTGTCATCTGTGACTTCAGATCTATCACAGCAACCACATCCTCTGGAGTAAAGGTAAGGCCTCCAACACTATGTTTGATTTTCTCAATTCCTTGGTTAAATATATTACTTTATTTATTTTTTTCACGCATTGTTGTGGATCTTTAGGTGTCCATCTATGCCGCCCCTGGGAAGTGGCATCAGACCCACTATGCCCTGGAAGTCGCTGTGAAAATGTTGGACTTCTACGAGGAATACTTCAACATTCCCTATCCTCTACCCAAGCAAGGTAAACCTTTATTTTTAATGTCTGTAAGTAAACCACTTATCTTTGCTTTGTCTCCACAGTTCTGTCGTTTTTCTCTGTTTATCCTGTCACTTTCTACTATTACCTGTCCTGTGTTTTCTCTCTCTCAGATCTGATCGCCATCCCAGACTTTCAGGTCGGTGCGATGGAGAACTGGGGATTGACCACCTACAGAGAGACAAGCCTTCTCTATGACCCCCTCACTTCCTCTCTGTCTAATAAACTCTGGATTACTATGGTGATCGGACATGAGCTCGCCCATCAGGTGAGTGTGACGGTGTACCCAGCAACTACACAAAGTCTGTTTATCTTGCTCCAATGCTCGTAAACCTCTGTATAACACAAACAGTCAGTGCAGTAACAGCCAACATCTCTCCTGCAGTGGTTTGGTAACTTGGTGACCATGGCGTGGTGGAACGATATCTGGCTGAATGAAGGATTTGCCAGATACATGGAGTTCATTTCAGTGGAGGCCACCTACCCTGAGCTGTCTGTGGTCTGTGCATCAGTCTAATTATTGATTCATCAATGGATATTAAAGAGCCGCAGAGAAGATTGATAACAGTGTTCTGTGCCTAATTTTGCAGGAGGAATATATGCTGAACACCTGCTTTTTAGGAATTGGCCTTGATTCGTTGAATTCCTCACGTCCAATATCCAGCGCAGCAGAGAACCCCACTGAGATCGAACAGATGTTTGACACAGTCTCCTACGACAAAGTAGGATTTCAGTCTTGTAAATGTGATGTGCTTTCTGTCACAAAGAAGGTTAAACAACGGATAATGGGTATTGTTAGGGATATATATAACCTATTAAAAAACAGATATGTTATGTTTATGTTACTTTTTATTGATTTTATTTTTTTTATATATTTATTGACCTACTCATGTATGAAATAATATGAAAACTGCCACCATACTGCCGTCATACTCTTTTGACTCTGTTGATATACAGAACATCTACTCGGACTCCAACATATAACTTAACCTGCTTTTATTAAATTGAGCTTTCCTCTCTCTTCCACCAGGGCGCGTGTGTCCTGCACATGCTGCGACACTTTCTGACCGATGATGTGTTTCAGAGGGGGATTGTGCGATACCTACGCAAGTACAGCTACAAAAATGCACACAACCAGGACCTGTGGGACAGTCTGACTAATGTATGAGCATAAACTACATTCAATGTGCAACTCACTGTGTGATCCTCAGTCATTCTCTTGGAAAAGAAAAGTGAAGGAATAGCCTGACAAGAGTGTAGTTGAGTTTGTATTTGAGATGATGTTTACATGAAAGAGAGAATCATTGAGTCTGCTCTGAACTGGAGATCTTTTCTCATTTCTATTATCATTTTCAAATAAAAATAAAGTATTTTCTTACAATAAAATTAACCCACAGCTTCTATGAGGGCAGACATAAGTCATTAATAAACTAGAACACTCTTGTATGGTCAGTGGTGATGTAATGTACATGTCATTTGTGTTAAATGGACTAAACCATGGACTAAACAAGGGAATGTCACGCATTCAATGATTTAGTTTTATTTTGTTTTCCAGACATGCTCAGAAGAAGACTTCATCTCAGGAAAACACTGTTACAGTAGCAGCCAGGCCACAAAGAATGCAGTGAGTAAATATAAAAAAAATAAACTCTTTTACCTCTGTCGCTGATTATAAATGTTACCTTCAGCGTGTGCTGATCCAGCTGTCTCCTACAGTACCTGTTCGCAGGAGAACATCTGAATCTGACGGCAATGATGAACACTTGGACTCTGCAAAAAGGTATTCCTCTAGTGACTGTGATGAGGAAGGGGAATCGTCTGCTGCTGAGACAGGACAGGTTCCTGAGAACAGTGCTGCCGTCTGACCCTCTCTGGCCCGCGCTGCAGAAGGGGTGAGCATGCACATGCACTCGCAGCTGCGTAACCTGCAAAACTTTGATTTCATACAACTCTTGAGTTCCAGTTTTAGGTTTTCGCTTGTAAAAATACTTTCTGCTTTTGTATAGTTTTCTTTGGCATATCCCTCTGACATACAAGACCGATGGTTCCAGCACAATTCACAGACACCTGATGACAACGCACACAGGTAAGAGGGCAGAGAGACTGCAAAATACAATTCATATCTTAATTTTTCCTTGGTGTGATACAGTTTTTCACCCATTACTATGCATGTGCCTTTCAGACAGTGTACACATTGAAGGAGATGTCAGTTGGGTGAAGGTAAACACTGACATGACTGGTTATTATGTGGTTCATTATGAGGACAATGGTTGGGATGAGATGACCAAACTGCTGAGACAGAACCACACCGCTCTGAGCTACAAAGACAGGACTCAGCTGATTCACAATGCTGTTCAACTTGTGACGTAAGCATCAAAGTGTGACTGTGTTTGTGGGTCTGCGAGAGTCCGACTCCAGACACAGTTTCTATGAATGCCTGTTGTTACACATAAATAAATCAAAATGGATTTGAATGACCCCAGCTGAAATAGCACCCAACCATTCAAATTTTCTTGTATTTCCTTTAAAGTTCAGGACACCTGCCGATAAATAAAGCCTTAGACCTGATTGGTTACCTGCAACAGGAGACGCACACAGTGCCTCTCCTCCAAGGACTTGGATATCTGGAGGCAATTTACCATGTGATTGAGAAAAGGAAGGAGCCTGAGCTAACACACAACCTGGGGGTAAGAGACAAGTGTACACTCACTGTATGATGTTAATGTCAATGTCAGCATTAAACTGAGTGAGTGAGATGTTGAGTTCATGTGGTTGTGCTCTGGTGCAGACGTACATCCTGCGATTCTTCCGTGCCATTGTCGACCGACAGACATGGAGCGACAGCGGCTCTGTGTCAGAGCGACGGCTGAGGTCAAACGTCCTCTCTCTTGCTTGTCACCTGGAGGACCCTCGCTGTCTTCAGCAGGCACATCAGAGCTTCACAGACTGGCTAAAGTCAAATGGAACACTCAAGTCAGTCTAGATATCATATTAACACACAGCGATCAACAACCACTGATATAAATCTCATAAACACTAATCTGAGGTCTCACCTGGTCTTTAATATGCATGACGCTGCTTGTGTTTACTCTACAGTTTACCCACTGATGTGGCAGAGACTGTGTATTCAGTTGGAGCACAGGACGACCATGGCTGGGCCTCGCTCTTACACAAATACAACATCTCCCTCTCTGAAGCACTAAAACACCAAATCCTATCGGCTTTGACCTGCAGCAGAGACATCAGCAAACTGGAAAGGTACACTTTATTTTCTTCCTACTATATTTCTCCACACAGTTACTGTGATGTTGCAATCGTGTGGCTCTTATGCGGTACAGTATCACAGTACTGCTGCCATCACTGTTTGTTTATGTGTGTGTTGCAGACTGCTGGAGTTGGGACTAGAAGGTAAGGTGATTCGATCTCAGGACCTGGATTCTTTAATTCTGATGGTGGGCAGGAACCTGCAGGGACATCACCTCGCCTGGAACTTTGTCAAAAAGAACTGGGACACGCTGGTTAAGAAGTAAGTATAACATACGGGAGACACTACAAATGAAATACGAACTGTTCCAATTCAAGTGAACTGGAAATTGGTGTCAGACTTTTAGACCCTCTTGTGTGTGTTAAAGATATATTTATTTCTAACTATCGTCACTGTTGTGTTTTCTGACCTACAGGTTCCAGTTGGGCTCCTCTAGTATTAGGCACATCATCATTGGCACCACGGGCCAGTTTTCCTCTCCAGAAGAGCTAACTGAAGTTAATACACTCTAAAATCCTAAAATCATTCTTCCACAGGGCGATGTAGATATCAATCAGTATTGGCAATATCAGAAATATGTATATGTATTGATTGTGAAACAGTGAAATGTCACTTTTGTTTGTTTTCAGTAAAATCGATAAAATATTCTGACAAAGACTATAAAACCTGTATTCATATTTCTAAATTAATGTGTGTTTGCCCTCAGGTGCAGTCCTTCTTTGAGTCCATCAAAGAACAGTCATCTCAGCTGAGAGCTACTCAGAATGCCCTTGACAACGTGCAGAAAAATGTTCGCTGGTTTCAGAGGAACCGAGAGACTCTGAGGAACTGGCTCCATGAGCAAATTAAGTGAAACACAGCAGGGATGGAGGTGATGGTTATCGTCATCCACATTGAGGATGGTTTATGTGGTTTTGATTTTGTATCTGTGTTTTTATTTGTAAAACGTAATTTGCTTGACATCGCTGTACAGCGTTTTGTAAGTTTTCAGTGGACTAAATTGATAAAATAAAAATAATGTTAGTGGAACTGAAAGGAGAGCAGAGGTAGTGTGTTGGAGCATTTTTGTAACGTGACTGTCAATGTGTCTGTGTTTGAGTGTGTGAGTGTGTGTGTGTGAGAGAGAGAGAGAGAGACAGAGAGACCCATTCCAAATTAAGACAAATAGATTCTTCACCAAATGTACAATAAAATGGTTAATTGTACCACCTTGAAGTGTTAAATGACATGCTCTGTTATTGTGCACATGTATTATTGTAACCATTGTGTTTGCACTTGCGTGTATATATATCCTTGGTATTCGACATATGAACTATACATTCCTGCGTTAAGGTTTATGGTGCTTGGAGCATAAGGAGTATGTAGCTCCATAATAAACCCAGGAGTTTGAAATCAATACTAAATTTAACTGACAGCCAAAGAAGGAAGGCAAGAATTGGAGAGATATGGGCCGTAAACTCTGTGTTGGTTACATGCCAGTCAGTTAAATTAAGTATTGATTTCATTCAAATTCTGGAGCTACTAACTCCTTATGCTCCATGCCGTAATCTTAGATCCCCCACCAAACGCTTACGACTAGTTCCAAGTTAAGGCTGGTGAATAAGGGTGACTGAGGCTCTGGAGTTCTTTGCCTGAAGAGATTAAACTTTACCGGTTTACCTGGTTTAAACGGATGATGTTTATTTTAAATATGTCCTTGCCTGTTTTCTACCTTAAGATCTGTAGAAATAAAGTTTTATTATTATCATTATGATTATCATAATGATAATAAGGGGGCCGGAGCACTGACAGGCACTGACAGACAGTGAGGCTCTATTGAAATTGTATGGTTATTATTTATTTTTTTCAGGCAAATGAATTGGCTTTTTGAGGGCTTTGCAGTCCTAGAAATTTAAGAAATTGTATTTTATAGTTGATACTTTCCATTGTTGAGCAATCCTGGTTAATATTATTTTTTATTTAATTTTTTAGGGCACGAGCACTGACAGGCACTGACAGACAGTGAGGCCATATTGAAATTGTAAGGATTATTATTATTATTATTATATATTATAAATTAATCTTACCAAAATTTGCAGGAAATTAGTTGCATTTCTTTTCTATTTCCTTTTCTTTTAATGTCATTTTAATCATTATTATTATAATAATAATAATTATTATCATATGTAATATTTAGGCATACAGGAATGAGTAATTCGCCATATTACCTACTTTTCTGTGGTTTCAGTCATTAGAAGTGCAAATACGAACATATAACCTTTAGTGTTTATTTCAATGGGAGCTTGACCATGAAGTCCCCACAAGTATAATAAGAAAAGAGTGTAAATGCGTATGCGTATATTCACATATTTATACACGTGTACATATTATTATTATTATAACATTTACTATTATTATTATTATATATACTGTTGCTGCCATTATTACTATATACTGCTATTATATTGGTATAATTACTATCATATATAAATATATATTATGTTATATTATATACTATATATACTGTACTATTTTTATATACTGTCTAACAATAACATTACCATCATATCATCAGTACCATTACCATCATCTTGCCACTGCACCTTATCTACCTATTTATCTTGTGTTTCTGTTTTTATTCTTTCTACCTCAATATTTTTTTATTTTATTCTATTCTATTGTATTGTATTTTATTGTATTCAAATATACCGGCTCCTATGACGACTTAATTTCCGTCTATCTATCTATGACGTCCTGGCCCCGCCCCTCATCAATATTGTCCAATAGGGTGCGAGCATTGTAATATGATGGGCGGCTGTCAACAACTGGTCACAGAGGAAACCAAGTGACATGAACGCGTTGGTTAGTTTGCGGTGCGTCTCTGGATAAGAGTTGTTTACGTATTTCTCATACGACCTTGTGATCTGAGACCCCCGCCCCCCCGCCGTGTCGACGCGCTACAAACAACCATGGAGGATAAAGTTGAGGGAACGCGCTAACGCCAGCAGGACGAATGTCTCTTAGTCGACTCCACTCGTCGGAAGTTGTCTCGGTCGTAGCTAGCTGCCTGGGAGCTAACGTTAGTACAGTGAGGACGGGCGGCGGCTGCTGTGTGTTGCTGTGAGCCTGTGGCAGCCTGAGCTGGGTCACGTGGCCGGACACACAAACACCAGGACGAGAGGAGCCGTGTGACGCGTCTTCACCATGGATCCGTTCGACAGCCACAGTGCAGGTGAGGGAGGAGGATGTGAACAGCAGCAGGAAGCTAGCAGCAGCAGGCCGGCTAATCACTGACAGGACATTAGCTGCAGGCTGTCTGGCAGGGACATTTACCGGAGGACACATGGCTGGACTCGACCACTGGGAACCCTACTGGGAGCTGTGTGTCTTGTTGTTGTTGTTTACAGTTTAGAGATTCTCAGAAGCTAACTTCATCACCTTGTCAGTGTGTTGCCAGAGCTGCAGAGGCATGAACAAATATGTGTCTGTTTCTTCTCCTGCTAAACACAAAGCAGATTTTTACATTTAGTCGTTTTATGTGCAACAAAGATACAAACTCAGACGTCTGTCACAGTCAAGGTTCAGATCGTCTGTTCAAACACAGCTGCACTGTTTGCCCATTGGGTTTGATAGTGTTTAGTCTTGGTGTGGAGAGCTGATAAGTCCAGCTCCCTCAGCTCTGCTCCCAACCAGCAGCCAGCTCCTTTATAACCTGCTATCGCCGAGGGCGTCCAGGGCTTTATTAAAACAAACAGAAAGGCCAGAGTACACACACACACACACATACACACTGCTCTCTTTTGGATTTTTTCAGGTTTCGACCTGGAAGCAGCAAACACCAAATCACAGCAGTTTGACTTCCTCTTTTTTTCTTTTTTTTTGTCTGTGTTCTCTTTTCAAGCTCACATTTCACAATCACTTTGAGAGATAGAGAAAGGCAGAGCTCATTCTTCTTTGGCATTTTTCTCCACCATCTAACCAACAGATGACAGTCTGTTCTTACTCAGTATGAACATACACTTGTCCAACTCACACACATATTTAACTGTTGTTCTGTGACTCTTACCCTCTAAGGCCCTGCGCCTAAAAAGTGTTTTCATAAAACAGGAAGAGCACAGTCGGCAGCTAAAATGCCTTACTGCTGTATTTACATACAAACTTACAAAAGAACAAATCTTCAGGAGTTGTGGGTTATTCACATTCATTCAAGATAATAACTGCATTGCACTCATCTTGGTAATATGATATATCTATCAACATAACAGCATAACAATACCGTCAGCTGTCATTAAGGCTTGATGTGTGTTTTTGGGGAGGGCCTTATTTGTATCATACCCTTCTCTGGCTATTACACATAACCTACTACTTAGATCCAGCCTATTTTTAAACATTCCTACCACAGCGCTGAGGTCCAGACATTGACACAGTGACAACCTATAGAGTCATATCAGAAACACTGCACGGGGCAGACCAGGAGCTAAATTCACTTCTCACATTTCTGAGCACGTGTCCTCCTTTTGTGGAGTTACAGCTCACTTTTTCTTGGCGTCGTCGTGTTTCTGTGAACAAGGTCTGCGTCCCGTTCATTTCCACTTAAATTCATCACCCACCGAGACTGAAAAAATCATTGTCTTTAACTCGTAAAAGCATGAATGGAACGTGAGGCAGAATGGGTGATATGCACTGCATAGCGTTTTACCACTTTGGCTATAATCAAATTAGGAAGTTGAACATGCCTCTGATTGTTTCAAGAATTACTAAGGGGAGAATGTGGCAGCCAGGGAAATCACATGGTTTTTTCTAAGAGATAACTCTTCTTGTAATGCTGATGCTGCAGTTTAGATTGGGGAAAGAAAGCTTTAAAATGCAGTTACACATGATATGGTCAGATGAAGAATATTAGTTGTATTTGTTTAGTTCTAAAGCAAGTTTTAGTTCTTTCTCAACACTCTGGTTGAAGTAATGCACTCAGAAGGAAATTGGGGGATTTCTGTTTTCACAGACTTTGTAATATGAATACTAATGTTGCTGCTTCGTCAGCTATTTAGGTCAAAGTATCAGGAAATACTGCATGAAGTTTTCTAACAGGAACCTGAAGAACGCCCCTGCTTTGTTACATGTTGCTTAATGTTGCCTGCAGGATCAATGACAGCAACAAGCCTTTGTGTCACTTGTGTCTTGCTGCCACTGTAAAACCCTGAGCTAACTCTAAAACACAGGCCGCACAGACTGCCTTTATACTGTCTATGTATGTATCAGTGTATGTCACCATCTTGAGTATGCTCTCTTCTTCTTCACACCTTTCTCATTTCCTCTTTCTGAAATTCTTCCGTCTACTTTCTCTTCTCTCTAGAGCGAGCCAATCTGCCCAGGAACATGATTGAGAACAGCATGTTTGAAGAGGAGCCGGATGTCGTGGATTTAGCCAAAGACTCGGCTGCATTTCCGGTACGCTCACTTCATCGTATGCCATGCATGTTATGCACGCCTTCACTTCAATGACCCAGTCTGGCTCATTCATTTGCATATCTCAGAAATACATATTAGCTCCACTCTGCAAATTCCCCACAAGTGCTTTCATCTGCGAATTTGATAATTTGAATACATTGGCTATTGGCAATATAAATAAAGATCATTTAATTTGAGGGTGACTCACACATGTGCATAGCAAGTGATGTTTACTTGCACTCTTTCAGTTCAAAAAATAAATCTGTAAATTTGATCTAATCTTTGGAACGCACTCACGCCTGGTGCGAGTTTCTGTCAGTTAAATCCATCTATCTATCAACATCATACTGCACACATTGATTGGAGAATAAAGGTGTGTACTTTGCACGCTCTCGGCAGACGTTTCCTGCTCTTGACCCAGATGAGGTGGTGTTTGAGCCTCGTACCTCACGGCTGCTTGTTCGCGGCCTAGGAGAGAATGACATGGACGAGGATGAGGAGGACTGCGAGTCTTCAGCTCGTCTGTTGGGCATGTCCTTCATGAACCGTAGTTCTTCTAACAGACCCAACTCTTCCCTGTACACAAGACAGGCTCCACCCAGGTAATGCAATGTTGACATAAAGATCCTTTTCCAGTAAGGTTTGCTCCACCACATTCATATTTCAGAGCTTTCCTGTATTTCAGGCTCTGTCAGAAACGTTGCTAAGTAAAGGAGGGAATCCATGCCAAAAAGAGTTCATCATTGCTGATCAGATAAAGTCAATAAATAATACATTTGCAATGCGAGTCAGTGTCATATGACAAGTCATTGTAATCTCTCAACCAGCGTTCACAAAATTCCAGTATAAATGCATGGATATCTAACATCTGTAACAACATCTACTATTTAGGGTATGTTATGTTTTGTATTTCCTGAATAACAACAAATATCAATGTAATATAATCATATTACTAGACAAAATAATTACAAGTCATGATTGTACAGTCCTGCGTCATAGTGATGCAACTCAGCACACAAGGTGAAACTGATCTGTGTGTACATTTCTAGCTCCCTTCACAGATTCACCTCATGAATCAATCGGGACAAAGGAGAGTTTTCTCAGACTGGTTTTCAGGAAAGAACAGAACCGGTTGACCTTGTTTATGTTTGGAGACCTTTCAGAGAAGATCAAGCTTTTTTCCCACTGACATTGGAACTATTGTAATAACACTTTTTCCTGGTATAATAGTTAACTGTGTGCATATAAAATCTCTTCAGGCTTCAGTTCCACATGATGCAAACACTGAGCGACAGAGTACCAATGGGAAACTTAACTTTCACTCAGTCCTCCGGAGTGACACTGTCCATTCCTTTAAAAATACTGCTGCTTTTTTGCATCCTTTTTTAATAAGTGTTTAACACTCTCCCTTGTTTCAGGTCATGTTCACGACCCTCAGCCCGGACCATGGTTGTATGTGTGTTATTCCTTGTTATAGTGGCCTCCATGACCATGGTACTGTACTTCCTACCTGGATGCACCTTCACCAAAGTAAGAAAAACCATTCCCTATTTCTGTCTGGGTTGCTTTTGCATTACCATGAATGATTGTTTATATGCACTGAGCAAATATCTTTTTCAGACATTTTCTCCTTATTATTTCTCTGTCATGTTCAATCACACACCTATTCCCCTGGCTCAACCCTCCATCCTATTCCAGGCAGGTTGTCGCAGACCAAACAAGACCACTCCCCAGGAGACAGTCTACCCTAACGCCACCAACGGCGAACTGTTTCCATGGGCCCAGTTTCGGCTGCCTCATAGCATACGTCCTCTCAGCTATAACCTCACCCTTTTCCCTGACCTCGACAACATGAACTTCACTGGGCGCACTGTCATCAACATGTCTGTGCTGCACAACACCAAGCGCATCATCCTGCACAGTGATAATCTGCACTTTACCAAAGCTACCTTCAAGGTGGGATTGGCTCATCTATCATTGTACACAGAACTGTAAACTTTTTTATGTTATGTACTAATCGTCAACTGATAATTACTCACTTTCAGCTGGGAGATGGGGAGGCCAGTGATGTGACTATACTGGAGTACAAACCCAATCAGCAGATTGCTGTTAAATTTTCCGCAGAGCTGAAGGCAGGCCAGTACTGTGTTCTGACCCTGGATTACATTGCCAACTTCTCGCACACCTATGGTGGTTTCTACAACAGCTCCTACACGGAAAAAGATGGAAACAAAAGGTATGCTTCACTAACAGTCTCTGCTGTACTTCAGCTCGAGGATTACTACCAGTGCTGTAAAAAATAAGTAAAATACTTAAATTGTAAGTTTTTTTATTGTTTTTACCGCACTTATCTAAATTGCTATTTCAACATAACCATGCTCGTCTCTCTTGTCACCAGTGTTCTAGCCGCAACCCAGTTTGAACCACTATCAGCCAGGAAGGCCTTCCCTTGCTTTGATGAACCAGCTTTCAAAGCCACCTTTCTGATTACAATCAACAGAAAACCAAACTACATGACTCTTTCCAACATGCCTTTGGTACTGTAACATTACTGAAGATATTTTTGTCTTAACAATATGTAACCAGGTGCTGAAGCACCTTGCTTTCTAAATGAGTTCTTCAATATTATTTGGTTGACAAATTGTGTTCTACTCTCGAATTTAAACAACTTGAAGTGCATTTAGTATTTGATAAATGAATTTAAAACTAAAACAATGATACCTGCTCATTTTCATCCTTTTTCTAAAAATGGTAAAAGTAAGGGACTTTAAACAGAACCCAGGTTTGAAATACATTTGGATTCAATTGTGGGACATTTCATTTTCCAAATACAAGTGACACTGTCAAAGAAGCTTTCTGAATTTAAAATTTAAAAGCAAGAAACATGATGTATCCGTGTCTGTGTTCAGCATCACCACATTACAACAGATATTAAGTGTTTAAGTCAACAGACTACATAATGGTACTGTATGTGTTGGCAGTACTGAATTCCACAGTAGTCTCATTACAACTTCCAAATTCACTTTGGAAGATAATAGCAACCTTAGCCCTTAGTCATCTTGTCCATGTGCTGTGTGTTTCAGGCTAAATCCACAAACATCTCTGGGGGCCTCATCCAAGATGAGTTTGAAAAAACCACTGTCAACATGAGCACCTATCTGGTGGCCTTCATCATTGCTAATTTCACCCCAATCAGCAAAAATGTCTCAAACACTCAAGTAGGTCTGACACAAATTTAACTGAGTTTTGTTTCCAGTTGCGGCTTAATATGATCTACATATATCTGAGGTTGTGTAACTGCTGATAAACTACCTTGATGAATCGTTTAGGTATCTGTGTACTCTGTGCCAGAGAAGAAGGAGCACACTGACTACGCTCTGAACACAACCGCCAAACTGCTGGAGTTCTACAATAACTTCTTTGAAATAGAGTACCCCCTCAAAAAACTAGGTGAGTACACACACTTACACATTTCACACAATGTGTATAATGTGTATACACATTGTACACATTAACCTCCTGTGATTGTTCTTTTCTCCACTGTTCACACACCCAATATGCTCATTCTTTCTCTTCTGCCAGACTTGGTAGCCATCCCAGACTTCCTGGCAGGAGCCATGGAGAACTGGGGACTCATCACTTTCCGTGAGACCAGCCTGCTTGTGGGCAAACAGTCGTCCCCTCTGGAGAAACAAGTTGTTGCTTCAGTCATAGCGCATGAGCTCGCTCATCAGGTAATTTGTCTGCCTTAGTGGATGTGAAAGGAGGAGAGACGGTTAAGATGATGCAGGTCGTAATCTATTTCTGATGTTGTGTTGCAGTGGTTTGGAAACTTGGTGACTATGAGCTGGTGGAACGACCTGTGGCTCAACGAAGGCTTTGCCACTTACATGCAGTACATGTCACTGCAGGCAGTGTTGCCTCAGCTGGACATTGTAAGCTTTCACATCTGGATTATAAATTACTTCTCACATAAGATGTTTCAGACAGGAACTTTCAGAATCTCTGGAGAATTGGGTCCATATTTTATCCAGTGCTTTCCTCGTTTCCGCGTTGGCTGTTATCTTTTATCTTTTGCGTCTGTTGCATGTTAGAAGCATCATCGACCCCCCCCCCCCCCCACACACACACTAACTCGGTGAATCCTGCGGAGGATTTTCTGCTGTGTTTATTTTATGGTGCCAGGCTGAGAAAGTCTGCAGAAACTCTTGAGGCACTCACTCGGACATTTAAATTCACACATACAGCCCCTGTGGAGAAAGGTTGTTGGATCTCTGGAGTTCAGTGCATGTTTGAAAGCAGACATACTTCCAAGCAAATCATGTTGTGTGATTCACTGTTTCTTGGCAGTAAGTCTTGTGTTTGTTTTGCAGGGTAATTTGTTCCTGGCAATGCGTTTCAGAGTCATGGACAGAGATGCACTTAACTCCTCCCACGCTGTGTCGACAGAGGTTAACACGGTGGAACAGGTGGAAGAGATGTTTGACGCTGTCTCCTATGAAAAGGTAAACATTTATATGCAATATGGAACCAAATAAATAGAAAGTTTTTATTTATTAACCAAACACCATATCCAGCAGACCTTTTTTTTGACTGAGCCCCACTCTCTCTGTCTTCAGGGTGCATCCATTCTTCTGATGCTGAACGCGTCGCTGCCAGATCAACAGTTCAGAAAAGGGATCATTCAATACCTAAAACAGTTCAGTGGATCAAACACAGACACGGACGACCTCTGGAACAGCCTCACACAGGTGTGTGTTTGTGTATTGGTACAAGCCACGTTCATAGATTTTATTCGACACTAGAGCAGCAGATAATGACTTATGCGAATGTTGATAATGTTAAAATGTTACAGGAAAGCCAGAGCAAAGGACACTGTAGATGTAAACAGTAAGTTGGGTAACTGCTGTCAGAAATGCTTCCACCCAGTTTAATGGCAGAATGTCGACTCATTACTTTCCCTTGCTGCTTCTGTAGATTTCTAATTAGCACCTAGTCTTGCACAGGTCATCTGAACGTTTGACATCATACGTCTAGTCCTAAATGCCAGATTGTGTGAAAATGGCACTTAATTGACGAAACAAGAAAAATAGATTTTGCAGACATCTCTGCCGAGGAAACAGATCCTCTCTAGTTCAAAGTGAAGCATGTAATCTGAGCAGCAGTGAGTTTATGGACCAGCCTATGTAGGCACCTATTACTATTTTGATAATGCACTCTTAAAATAGTAGTGAAATACTCCAGCACTGACTTTAGACCAGGATTTTGTTTGGCAGACTACTGTCCTAAGATAACAATGTGTCAAAAATAACCTTGATCACACCTTATCTTAAGAGCAAAATGCCATGGGGCTAACCCCTTAGCCTAAGCCCTACTTGCTTTGGGGTCGTATGTTAAAGCCCAAAGGCTTTTACGAATTCACAGAGGGTTGAGGCATGGGTTGTTGATCAAAAGATTTCCAAGGTTTCGATGCAATCTGTGAGCTGTGTAAACAGTTTGAGGATATCTCACTTATTTTTGCCTCAGAAAAGAAAAGCAGCATAGACTTTGTATTTCCTCTTCCTCTCCACAGGTCGAGGTGTCGACACAGCACCAGAATGTGTCAGAGATGATGAGCTCATGGACATCACAGAAAGGCTTCCCATTGGTCACTGTAAGCCGCAAGGGAGATCAAGTGACCCTCACACAAGAGCACTTTCTCCTCACATCTGACAATGCCAACCATACTTCCAGGTGTGTAACGTTATCACACACTTACATCAACAGCTCAAAGAAAGATACCACAACCCTAAATATACTGTGTTCTCTCTGTAGCCTGTGGAATATACCGGTGACGTACATAAACAACAGCTGTAGTTTGGCCCCTGAGTGCAAACAAGTTTTTAATCTGAAGACAAAAACAGGTAAAACAAAAAGTGTTCTTCTAGATTAAGTTTCTGAATCTTTGTTCTGTCAGTCATGTCCAATATAAATTTGTCTGTTTGTGATTTTAGGCACTTTTAAGCTGCCAGAAAGTGTAAAGTGGCTGAAGTTGAACTACAGAAACACAGGGTTCTACATCGTCCACTACGGTAATGAAGGCTGGGCTGCCCTTCAAGATGCTTTGTCCAACAATGTCAGTGTTCTTACACACGAGGACCGTGCCTCGCTCATACACAACATCTTTGCTCTCTCCAGGTAAGAGGGACCATTCAGAAATTGTCAATGTAATTGCTTTCAAGAATCACAAGTGGAGGAGCATTGTTCAGTTCTTTGCTCTCCTCCTCGCTTCTCACTCACTTTCCTGTGTTTTCAACAGATTGGGACGTGTATCCTTTTATCAAGTCCTCACTCTGTTGAACTACATGTCCAAAGAAACAGAGACTACTCCTGTGATGGAAGCCTTGTTACAGCTCAATAATATCTACAGGCTGCTGGACAAAAGACAGGAGCATCGTCTCGCAACCCGCATGAAGGTTTGTATGTGTGTGATATCCCTGAATAACAAATTATGTGACATCAGTGAACAGGTGCAAACGCTACGGCAGACACCAGGATACCGACCTGGTGTAGTGAAGGAAATTACCTCCACAGAAAAACACGGGTACACTTGTGCACCACTGTTTCTCACACCTTGGGCCAACAGGAAAATAGAGCCAATTAGTTGAGGTAAGTTTCTGTGTACTTATGTTAATGTCAATATTTTTTCTCTTACACACAACAGAGTTATATTCTGCAGAACTTCGGTTCTCTGATGGACAGTCAAACATGGGGAGAGGAGGAGAGTGTGTCCAAACAGGAGTTGCGCGCAGCCCTTCTGGAGATGGCGTGTAGTCTGAATCAACCAAACTGCACTCAGCAAGCTAAAGACCTGTTCAAACAGTATTCCAATGGGACTTCACGGTACGTAAAGCACACAAAAAAAGTTGTTTTGTTTTACCTTGTCAGGGTCATGGTGGCAACAGGGTAAGTAGTGTAGGACACATATTTTTTACAGATAGAAATTATCTTTTGAGTTGTCGGAGTCTGGAGCATATATGAGTTTTGCATATTTATTCCTCCATTTTGTATTTCTGTAGGATTCCAGGTGATCTGCAGCGTGTTGTGTTCACTGTGGCTGCTCAGTCAGATGAAGATTGGGAGACTTTGCTCTACATGTATGCACATGCCACCTATGATGCAGATAAGCGAAAGATGCTACAGGGGCTAGCATCCACCCAGAATACACGAAAGTTAGTGTGGTAAGTGAGCGCATGTGTCTGTGTTTGTGAAACACATTTCAAAGTAAATTAATTGTCAAAATAGTAACAATTGACTGCACCAAAACTTCCAGCCAGTCCAATGTCCAACTAATACTGAGACTGATCATGACACAGAAGCAAACATCTATTTGCTGTTGATCTCTTGTGGATACATTATGTTGTGGACCCATTTTCTTTAAATGAACACAAACTACTTTTACATTTCTGTACTTTTAATAATACACTTATTCACTGCTATATTTACTGAAACAGATACAAATGCAATACAAAGTCTGCAATAAGCTAATATCGGCCGATACGTTAGCATAACCAAGTTATTGGTGTAATTGGAGTAAGTTAAAGAATGAGAGTCACTACATCCCCAGAGTCAGGACCAGGAAAGTCTTTGAAGAGTTTACAAATAATTGATTGAGATCCTGTGTGGAAGTGATGATCATGAAGTGAGGGTTGATGATGCACTGAGGAGGATTTGAACAGAGCATGTTTTCCGGTCTGTTTAGGATCCTAAAAGCAGGTCTAAATGGGGAAATCATCCAGACACAGGAGTTGCCGTTGGTCATCAACACCGTGGTGAAAGGCTTCGCTGGCTACTTGTTCGTCTGGGATTTTGTCCAAGAGAACTGGGACCGACTCATTGAAAAGTGAGTGGGCCCTTTTCAGCTTCATATGTCTTATTACTGTGAATACATCTAAGTATTATCTCAAATGAACATGAAAAGATTAAATGTAATCCGCATCATTGTTCTTTGGGTTGTAGGTTTCCTGTGGGCTCTTATGCCATCCAGTCAATCGTCAAATCGGCCACCTCCCAGTTCTCTACACAGGCACATCTTGACCAGGTCTGTTTTCACTGTTTTCTCTGCAGCATACATTGATAATGAATTTGAGGCTCTGTGCACTTGCTTTTAGGGAGACGTTAAGAGATCGTAGAAAGCTTCTATTGCTTTATTCATTGTGTGCTCTGATCTGGCAATCATCTGAACGTGTGTTTTTGTATGTGGTGCAGGTTCAGGGTTTCTTCTCCGGCCTGAAGGAGCGCGGCTCTCAGATGAGGAGCGTACAGGAAGCTTTGGAGACAATCAGGCTAAATCTGCGCTGGATGGACCAGAATCTACCTACACTTCGAAAACGGCTCTAGTACAGATGTTTGCACTCCTGTAGGACTGTCTCCTAACTCCCTTTATCCAGTCCAGAGAACTAAACAAAGCCTGAGGCCATCCTCGACCCGGCTGGACAAGGTTCTCTGAGATTGGTCCTGTATGTTGTATTTTTTAGCTCAGGGTGGCTCTGATTGTGTGTTTGAAAGGAGGTTATCAGATGCCAACACACTCACTCCTCATACTTAATGCTGTCGACCAAACCCCTCCACTGCAGCTCTCATGTAATCCTTAAGCCTGAGCAGACAATCACTCTTCACCCAAACGTCTTTGGCTCAGCTTTCTCTCAGGCACTTCACTCCATGAGCTGTATAAATGGGCACTTCAACAAGAGCGAGCATTAAGAATGTCACTGATTCTGTTTTATGTCTGTCAACTCAGTCAGTCCTGGACTTTCTCTCAGCTGTCGGATGTATGTAGATGTAGCAGTCAGCGATGAGGAGTTGAAGTTGCTCGAGAGATGTCAGTTTTCTTTAAATCAAACCAACCGGGTATCGCTGCCTGAAACATTTACTATATTAGTCATGGTTTGGCTGAAAGATTGATTGGTAGCTTAAAGTACCAAGCTTGTTACAGAATCAATCAAATGTACTGACAAAACCTTCCCACTGTGTACAGCAGATGGCGCACTGCAGCACAAGTTTGAATCGACAACCAATGTGTCTTAGGTGAGGGCTGGCAGCGCACACTGGAACCAAATCTTTTTTCTTTCTGTCTTTCTCTTTTTCCTCCTTTCTTTCTCTCCTTCTCTCCTTTCCTTTAGTTTCCTTACTCCCTTCTCTACTATCAGTCATGAGCACAGTTTATCTCTGATCTTCGACTTGTATGTTATTAGCTTTTCCGTGTGCAGCGCAGTCACTGTGTGGACTCCTTCTTTAACTTGTGTGCTTATAAACTTGTAATTATAATGTAAATATGCTTTACCCCTCCACAAACCCTTTCCCCTGCGATTTTTGGATGTACCATTTTAAACCCCCTGACTTTTAATGTTTTGAGATTTGCTTTCTGTCGTGTGGGTGTATATAGTGTAAAGGGGGTCACGTAAACCTATAATTGATCAAGAGTCTTGATCAGATACTTGTTACTGTACAGTATTTCCTGATTTCAACCACCAGGAGGAGGTTCTTAGCTGAAGAATGTTTGTGTTTTAAGGGCTATGCATATTGAAGATACAGTGTATGGATATAGAAGATGATCTATATTGGGCATGTGTCCAGGTCATCAGCCAAATGAAAATGCATAGGTCTAAATTTCCTCCAATGTTAACAAGAATGAAGAGAAGCCTATAGCTATTTATTAAGACTTGCTCCAAGATGTTATTTAACTACAGTTGAACACTCGTTCTGAGCTTTATTTAAGTTGGTAGTTATTCTCTGAGTCACTGTCATATTATCCAGGATATTTGATCTCAAATAGATCGGTTGATTTTCTGTTGTCAATTGTTTTTCAGATATTTTGACTCATGAGGCTTGTTACTAGTTGTCATATTACTATCAAAGCTTTGACGTGTGATTTCTGGCAGGAAGTCAAAACATAGGTAACGATACCTCCCTGACCCTTTGAATGAGTGGGAAACCAGTGTGGGACCATGTGGTTATCTCTGCCCTTTAGTGACTCTTATTGGTTTTAATGAAGCTGAAAACGAGAAGGCATACTGACAAGATACTGCAGGGGGCACCTGTCTGTCAACTGCCTCCCCTTGTTAACAGTAGGGGGCAGCAGTAGGATGAGTCATAGTACATAGAGACATGGAGATTGGATTTAGTACTATTGAGTAAATAAGACTTTACCAATAGAATCTTTCTGTGGTTTAGATCTGTTTACATACAGTTTGTTCATTGACTCACTCTTTCCAGTCAGTCAAAGTCTGTGGGATAATGTCTTTAATTGGAATCTAAAAATATGCCTTTAACCGCACATATACTTTAAAATCCAGGAATCAGTTCAGTTTTATGTTAATAGGGATGTAAAACAGATTTTAGCACCATATTTTCTGTAAGGAAACAAACTGATCGTTATAGATCCTATTCTTACTGATCAGGTACGAGGTTCAGTCGTGGATTCAGCGATGAGAGAACAGTAGTAGATTAGACGACCACAGTTACAGTAAAGCTGATCACATCCTCTTTGTTCTTGCACTGTGAAAAAAAATGCTGCGGATGCTTTTAAAAATGTGTTGCTCCTTTATGTGAAGAAAATATTAATAAAATTGTTTTATGAAAATGTGGGACTTTCTGTTATGCTTCTTTACTCAACATACATGTTTTTTTTAATTGTTAACTGAAATAAAATGTTTGAGTGCCAGTCCATTGGTCCAAGTTAGGTTGCATTCAAAATATTCTTAATGGCATTTACTCTTTTGGTTATGCTATAAAAAAAAAGTGCTAACATCATTAATGCTGAGAGGATGTTGTCTAAACACAATGCAGCTTGTGTGCAGGCATTTACTTGTGTATTGAATTGTTTCATGATACTTCTCAGTTGAACCACTAGATGCCTTTCTTGCTCTTCTAGAAACTTGCTCATTTGCTCTCATTCATGGTTTCGATAGTGTGAGATACTGCACACACATAAAAACCTTTACATGTTTGACCAATACTCTGGAGATGCTAGTGGGAATACATTTTTTCAAAAGCCTGAATCTTCAACTTTATGTCAATGTTAAAAACATTACAACCTCTTGTCCTGCTAGAAAAGAGTTTATTTTATGTTACGCAACTGCAGGGTTATGTGCATTTTAATCCAGTCACTGTGGCAAACTATAAGAAAGTCTGTTTTGTGTTCTGGCCGAGTGCCGCACAGCTGGAAAACATCATACAGGCAGTATTTTGACTCTCATTCTTTCTTTCCTGGCCAATCAACCCAAGTGCATAATGTATAAAGACAGAGAGTTTTAGGGAGAAAAAAGAAAAGACATAAACCAAACTAAGTATAATAAATGAACAAGCTGTATGAGACACAGACACAGATGCTACATGGGCCCAGAACAATTGTTTTTGTCCCACGTTTTAACAGTGTCAGTCTTTGTCTTGAATGATGATCATTAATTTTATCTTGTTTGGATTCACATCAAATTGTTGCCCCAATACAGAGCTGAATCAGCCGGTGGGAGAGGACTGTTCAGACACTTCTGAGACGCACTCGTGAGCTGATGTGATATTTCTCACATAGTTTCAAATTACGGATACTATTTTGCAAACGTTTTCTTTGACTTTCAGGATTTGTCGTTGTGGGGTTTTTCCTTTCTCATGGCTATTTTTTAACAATGTTTAAAAATACTTTTAATCAGTCCCAACACGTCATGAACATATAATAATATGTGCTTAAATTCCATCCCTCAACCATTTGCAGCAGTACAATTTAAAGTGACACTACATTGTTTCACTGCCACAGAACCATGTAAACACAGAAAAAACATTGGACTCATCTCATGCTTGTGACATGATCCAAATCTCATGGAAATCCTAACCAACCTTGAACATACATCAGTGTGATGAGAACTACCGCAAAAGAGAGAAACCATCTACGCACATGGCAGGGTTCATGTGCTACACTGCAGCCAGCCACCAGGGGGTAGTGAAAATAATTTGGCTCCGCTTATGGGGAACTGTCATATCATGCATTATTATGTACTGTCCATGGTGTTAATGTTGGTGTACATCCTTTTCAAACCAAAAACATTTGAATGACATATTTGTCTTCTGCCTGATGATGTGCGACACACCACAAAATCACTCTGACACACACAGCTCTCTTTGGATCTCTTTTACTGATACAACATGTGACAGGGACTGCATCAGTTCACATCCTCTTCTCAGACTACTGGCTCCTTCAGCTCCAAATGCAGACAAGAGTATAACTAAACACGTATACATTGTAGAGAAAACCTGTCAATTAAATAATAATTGTAAAACATATGCAAAACAAAATAAATATACCATGCCTTATGTGTCTGGCCATCACAGAGTAAGCACAGTGAATTAGTGTGGGTTCACAAACAACATTGGAAAAGTAACAATACATTTTGTTCTATACAAATCCCACAAGAAAACTACATCTCCCATAACGGGTCGCCAAGCGGCAGCACTTCTCAAGAAAACAGCCCAAAACGATGCAGCGCTAACTTTTGAAATAACTGTGACCCTCCTCACAGTAGATACCTGCGCTTCACACACCACGGCGGACTGCTCTTTCAGAAAGTAGTCCCAGTGACATGCAGTACACGTTGGAATGACTCTGAGAAGCGGAACACTCCATCAACATACCTGTGTCTCCTTCAGCTCCAGATGCAGACAGAGAGACAGGTTCCTGAGCGGGACGTACCACAGCGCGACAGGGGGGGGGGGGGAGTTCACAGACCAGAATACTCACATACAACATATTCACATGCAAATAAAAGGTACGAAAAAGATTACTTATTTTGTGAGTACTGAAAATAATCTCCCAACAATTTCAGGACCGATTTAGCCTTATCATTGGCTATAAAATAAAAATAAGAAAGTACTAAAAATCCATACCCCACCCCCCAACCCCTCCTCCTCCCATTGTCGGCCAATGGAACATCCCAAAGTTAGCTGGAATATACAAAAACCTCTATATATACAGTCTATGACAAAAACACAGCATTACAATGCACACTGGAACTCTGTAAGAGTGATATTTTGTAATGTAAATAATTACAAGTTGCATGTTAGAAATGCTTTCCTTTAAAAAAAAAAAAATCGTTTTTAGCAGGGATTTAAAAATCGGTAGTGAGGTGGCGATCCTAATCTCCGGCAGGGAGTTCCAGAGCCTCGGAGCCCTGACAGAGAAAGTCCGCTCACCTGTGTGACGTGAGTCTTCTGGAAGCTGGTGAAAGGAGAACTCAGGCTGCAGCTCTTCTCTTATGCAGAAGAGTTTAATGCAGGCTTGGTGCATCAAGGAGACCAGAAGGTAAAACAATATAAACCTCTACGTCTAGCCACTGATGTAAAGAATTGGAGTTGGTGCCTCTGTGTCCGGGGCATCTGAATTAGATGTGAAAGTCCATGATCGTAGACACTACAATGTACTGCTAGTTGCCCCTTTATCTATAACCTGACCTTGGGTACTGCTAGGACAGAAGGGGGTATCTGTGGAATGAGTCTGTAGTCTCCTTGACAAACATTTCTCTCCCAACCTTGAGTAGCCAGCTTTGACCTAGGGACAACCAACAGCGACAGGCTTGATGTATGTGGGGGCCAGCCCAGTGGAGGTGATGCATCTGACTTTGCCAGAGGCCCAAGATGTCATGACAGCGGTTGGTCCACTTTGTCAATCCAGAATGAGATGAGAAGATATGTAGCAAGAAACAAAGACTGCAAGGCCTGAGGGTTTTGCATACTGTGTTTTTCAAAGCCCATTACAGAGTTAGGCATGTCCTGTTAAGATACAGGTCCTCTTCCATTTTGCTGCATAATCAGGATTTTATTTACCAAGGGCTTAATCTGTGCTGCTTGGAAGTACGTTTTTAGATACTGACACATATTTTGTCCTAGAAATATAACCATTCTTAAATTTGGTAAGTTTCGTTAGTTGGTGAGGCATTACTCAGCTGTTTTGAGGCCATGGTAGAGGCTTGGGTCTGAGGATGGTAACGCGGGATTGTCGATCAGACAGTAAGAGAGAAATATACAATATGCACCATGCAAAACACTATTGGATGGATTTACATTACATTTTGTGAAGACATTCATGTTTTCCAGAGGATGAATTGTACAGACTTTGGTGATCAGTTGACTTTTCTCTACCCCCACCACAAGGTTAATATTTGTGATTTTGAGTCAAATGCTACTGACATTATTGTTTCCATGTCAATAATAACTTAGGTGATCTTCTGACTGTTCGTCTGGCTCCAAAATTTCCCTTTACATCAACTGCTCTTTTGTTTTGTGCTCATCGGCCAATGTTATTGCACGCTAACATATCTAAACCTAGATCGTGAACATGCTGAGCATGACACAATACTTCATTACTTCAGTAAACAGCTAGTGAGGCTATAGACTGGGCTTACTTTCTGTCTTCCAGATTTCCACGCAAATGTAGGGCAGTATCGGCAGTGGTAAAAACAAAGCAAAAAAAACGTGACTATTTAATCAAGTGATCTGTTGCGACACAAAAACAAAAGCACGTCTATTTTGTAGGTCATAAATCGTTCTGCAAGAAAGTACAGATGGGAACATTGATAAATGTTTTTCATGTCATGTATATGAAACAAGAGGTTATATAGAAGCTATGGCTTGTCCTCATTCCATATGCATTCCATGTGTAACTCTGCACCACAGCTGTACTAAACATAATAAATCTGTCACATGACTCGAACATCGACATTACTACATGTATGTGCTACACCTACAGATTCCGGTATGCTGTCTATACAGGAGTATCGGTGGATCATGCTAGCATAGATGGAAAAGGTACTAAAGTCTTTTACTTTAAGTAAAATTGTGCTGCAATGGAATTATACTTCAATGAAAAGTAAGTCATGCATTAAAAATTGTATTTGAGTAAAAGTGTGGCAGCATTCAATATGTGCTAAAGTGTCAACATAGGTGTTGTAATAATTAATTGTTGACACATTAAGCATTCCCTTTCAGAAAAAGTTTATTTGACATGGACCATGTTATTGATTAAAAAGAAAGAATAACTAAATAAGACAGAACTAACGTAGAGAATTAATGTCATCTGTTATCCCAAGCCAGATATTAAACAGGCACCTTAAGTATAACAGAAAATCTAGAATCAATATATATATCTACCAATATTGTTGATGACTCACACATAAACATATTTAGATTCTGTGGCTGATCAAAAATACTCGGTAGACTGATGGCTAGTTTAACTTTAATATGACATTTTTCCTTTTTGACCTCATCAAATGTTTAACATATAAAATTCCAAAGCAAGTAAAACATGTGGCTGTCGGCTTAATGTCGTGTATTAAAACCTAAAAGATGCAAATTAATTCCAATTAATTAAATTTTTACCAATATAACATAAATTGTCCCATCTGAAAAGTCTCACTTAGACAATCTAGTCTCATTATGTTTATTATAATAGTACTTTATTTCTTTGCTCAGCATTTTTATGTCTTTGCAGACATGAAGGAGGATTGAGGTCAAATTGTTGGAGAATGCCGTCATCAGGAGGCGAAATCACTGACCCCAACGTGAAATCATATGTTATCAGCAGCTATCTGTTTTTAAGGTGATCTGTCAAAGTATAAACTGAGGACATGAGACAGCAGAAATGGGTTGAAACATGATTAAGATGATCGTATCAGGCCACTTCACCTTACTTCAGACTTAGTGGGACACAAGGTCCTCGCACATTCTGAGCATCTGATTGAGGCTGACTGTCAGGTCACATGGCTATACACACTGTAAATAATTAGAAGGTTAACAGGTCTCAGGTCAACACCGTGATGCTATGAGGATGCAAATCGGCATGTGCTCGTGTGTCACGCGTCTCTTACCAGCTTCATCATTCTATTATCACAACCCTAGAAGCACAATAACTATTTGAAATACGCAACCTTGCTAATCGGAGAGGTCAGACTGACAGTATCAGCAGAGGAGTTCACAATCACTGGCACCAACAGTGTCACCTCAGCTGAAATCAGATTGAACTGTCCATTTGTGATTCAGTGAGATCGAAAGCGATACTCCAAAAATGTTTGGATAGTCTGAATGAGGAAATGTGAGGCTCAGGTGAGCGGTGAGAGCTGACAATGAAAGAGACTAAAAGGCCGGCTGGAATCATGCAAACATGAGCTATTTGTGGCCATCTGGTCAGCAACGTCTCATCCCCTCTGCTGCCATCCAATGGTGACTTTAGACCATTTGAGTGAATACAAACATGGCTGCTCCAGTTTCTCAGACTGTTTTGAGTGTGTGTTATCATTTTAGTCCAAGTTTGTGATTGTCGATGCTCTGACGACTGTACCTGCAGAGTTTAAAGGGATTGTTCACCAAAAAATAAGTGTCCAATATCCTCCTGTAGGCAGGTTCAAAGGCTAACAAAGGTGATACCTGACATAACTCAAGAACACACTGGAGGTTCAACCTTCAACTTTGTGTAGGTAGCTAATTCTAGAAGAAAAACAAGTTATACAACCAGAATCAACATTAGTGTTGCTTTCCACCACTGTCAGCTCAGCAACTAAAGAAATAAAGTTTTGCACTTTGATGTTACTGCTTCATTGGTAAGTAAATAATTGTAAATGTTAACATTAGCATGAGCAAAAATGCACATATTTCCCCATTGAACTACACTGAAAGAGTTCCATTTCTGGAATTCAGTGTATTCTGCTCTCTAATGTTGTGTTGTTTAAAGTACTTGATATGGTACTTAACATGTGAAGTGGTATAATTGGATCAGAATGAGTAAAGAATTTTCTGTTTAGTGCCAGTTTAAAGTTGCCATTTAGGTCACCACACAATTCAATCTAAGTTGGCAAACTCCCAGTTTTAATCATCAGTTTTCACTCCTGGTGCCTTTATATAAGTGACTCCTCCCCAGTCCGCCTGATAAGACGTCTCGGGAGGTTCTTGGATTTTGTGATAACCTGCACGCTACAGAGATGTTAGGATACGACCACATCCACATTGCATTACCAGTCCTCTGATAACACTGCTGTTGCTGTGCTGCCCTATTAGAGCTTTCCTTTCAAACTTCCCACTCACTGGACCTTGTGTGTCCTTAACTGATACATAGAGGAACTCAGAGGATTACAATGGTTATAAAACCTAACAACATAATTTTTTTTACACAAGTGAGTATGCACCTTTGTTAATTGTAAAGCACCTAACTCTGTTTCGAAAGATGCTAAATAAGTAAAGTGCATTGCAATATAATGTTTTATTACATGTTTAGCTTCATAGTGGTGCAGCTTAGCTAAAAAATTATAATAAAAAATTGGATAAAAGCATTAAAAGCGTTACACTTGCAGCCAAAGACATTCCCCAAAAAATGGATGTTGAGTGCCCATGAGAAGGAGGAAATTGGAAACAATACAACTTTCATGCAATACACCTTTCTCTCTCTCTCTGTACTCCTGTACAGAGCATAAAACAGCTGGACAACTGCGAAAGGGGAAAACTAATAACAAACACGAACAACTTCTCATCCTCACAGACAAGGGTTTGAACTTCTAGTAATGGTACTTTTACTTGAGTGCATTTTGTCTATTTATTTGTACTTCTACTTTAGTAAAATGTTTGATTTCTTCCTCCACCACTGTCAATAGTTAATCAATTCCATTTAAACAGTGCAGCAGTCACTTCAGGCTACACTGAACATGTTTACTGGCCCATTTCCAACCTACCAGAGGATGAGCTCCATATAACCTAAGTTTGGTGTAAGGTGGTACGAGGTAAAAACTGCACAGCACTATGTAAGCATGTTCACAGTGATCTTCAAACAAATGGCAGGAAAGCAGCTGATATGAGTACAGTTATCTTCTCTAAAGGCATCATTATACTCTCACATGATTGAGGAAGAAGGCCGTGTAAGCGTCTAGAAAGGTTTGTCATATAAAACTTTGTCATATTTTTATAGTTTCTGGAATTTAGAAGTTATATAGACCATCATGTGTTTTTGCATTCATTCCATAATAAAATATTCTCTAAAAGCCAAATTTTTAAATGTCCCCTTAGATCAGAGTTGAAAAAGATGTAATTTTTAGGGTAATAACAATAGGGTTTTACCTTATAACCTCATGCAGCATCTTCATTGCTAGCTGCTGTTACTAAACTGAAGTATTTTCTACTCCAATGCTGTGCCGCTGAGATGATTATTTAATTTTTTAGTACGAAACCTGTCAATACATTTAACATAATGTTATATTAAAATGCACGTCAGACAAACAGAGTCGAGTAACATTTTATTATCAATCCAACAAGAACTTGACAAACTTGACAAAGTAAAATCTTCCTTGATCACAGGAGTTCACTACAGTCTCGTGCCTGGCTATGAAAGCAGCCTCCTGAATGTTCGCGCTCCTTAAAATGTTGGCAAATTGAAACATGTCTAAAGAGCAACGCAGTCTGCATTAGGAGGGAGTTGGGTCCAATGGGTCAGAAAAACTTTTCTGAATCCGTCAAAACGGTTTATTCATGACCACTGCACAACTCATGCTCTGGTTACCATGTCAACAAAGGTCTTTACTTGCACACTTTAAGCAAAACTATTATGTGCTCCCAAAATAACCGATAAGGGTATGCACGTTATGTAACTATGTCTTCAACTAACTAGATGTTGACAGACTCTTGGATTGTCTTAGGTTACATTGTACAAATAACTTGAACCATCATCCAATCCATCATCTACACGCCTCATTAAGTGCTGGAATGTTGGAACGTCCTGATACCATTGCACTATAAACATTCTTTGAGAATTTTCCTATGATCTAGTTTGTGCTTTGTCAATGGCAACATAAGCCATTTTACAGTTACATGATAGAGAAGGAAGTATATTTCAGTATGTAATTGTTGATTGATCGTCATAATATAATCTTTTATCTATATATTAAAATCATATTTTACTATAAATAATTAAGGTGAAAACGTTGTTGATTTAATAATGTCCTGTGCATGTTTGGTAAACATCTGCGCCATCAAACATAAATCACATTTGTTTGTATTTCTCAGAAGAAGAATTGATAATGCCAACAGGTGACAGATTTCACGGAATATTTGTAATAATTAAATTTTTCTCTTCAAATACAATAAACATGGACTAGATGTATTATTCCAAAATATTTATTTGAAAAAATATACATTCAATACAGTTTCAGAACAAAACATTATTTGTATTACATAACCAGCAAGAGAGATCTAGGTTTGGTCGTTCTGACGACTTCTTCATTGTCTTGATGAGTCCTTTGTTCTTCCAAGGGTGTCTATTCATTTTTACCCTTTAATGCGTCGTGTTGTACGCTCCCTTCCTCCGCTCTTTCGAGGTCAAGCCTAAGTTGCTCTTTCTCATTTAGGATCAGTTCCTCCTCCATGGCTATCTGCAGCTTCTCCTGCTCCTCCCTCTCTGCCTCAGACTTCTTCATTTTCTCCTCCTTCTTCATCTTCCAGAACCAGATCAGGTTCTTCTCGGGATACGCGACTTTGGCCAGTGGGAGTTTGAAGATACTATTGTTCCCCGTAGTCAGGTGGAGGAAAGTCAGGGCAGAGAGACAGAAAGGCCAGGTGCAGGCTGGCAGACCAAACTATAGATGACAAATACATCAAGTTACGGTTATAAGGTTATAATGGGCTGATAAAGATAAATACACTGAGATAAAACATGTACTCACCCTGGACATTAGATTGGCAATAGCCGAGCCGAGGTATGCGCAGAAAAAAGCTACAGTGGAGAAGAAGAGAAATCGTGATGCGTCATTCGTTTGCACGTAGTGGCGAGTGTGATCATAGATTACAAATGACTCTCTGCCAATATCGGACATGATTTTATGTCACGTGGTTGTTCTGTTGGAACTTTGATGCATTTTCAGATTGTGGTTTTATCTTCCTGGTTTCTACTCACCACACGTGATGGCGAGCAGGTGCACCTGCCACGTGAGGGCATAAAACATTCCTCCAATAGCGATGCAGGCTAGCACACAGTTGTACCCCCAGAGGCCAAAGTAGATATCTCCAAAAGGAGCAGACAGAGCCAAACCTGCAAAAACAATACGCACCCATCTTGTCAGAGATTCTCTCAATTCAAATTTGATTATTACAATTAATTATAACCCCCTGGTTATTTTATCTTTGGGGTCTCTGTGGAATTGGAACACATTGAGTCTTAGATTCATTCTGTCAGCATACAGGGAGCAGGAATAGGAAGCACTGTTTATTGAGGTGGGACAGAATCACATTTAGAAGTGTCCATTGTTGAATGCTTGTCGAGGCATTGTGCGTCCTCTCACCTGAAACCATGCCCACTGCAGATCCCAGGACGGCGTGAGCACAGGTGATCGGGGAGGAGATGAACAGCGAGATTATGAAGATTCCTCCCGTCCAAGGGTTGTCACAGCCGTAAACTTGGCCTACTCCCACAGGGACTGACATGAACAGCTGAAGAGGGACAGAGAGAAAGGTTGAACATAATTATACCTAACCTGAGCTAGAATCCGTTCGTCAGAGCAACTGAAAACACCAAGCCGTAAATGTGCAATACTTCTACAGACCATATAGAATCAACCCTGGCCTTGCACTGACCTTGGGCAAATCGATTTCGGACCAGGTGATGTTGGGCAGCTCTGAGCGAGGCTCGATGAGGACCTGGGGAAAGTGGTTGTTGTAGTGACCGGTGGCGACCATGTGGAGACACACCAGGATGTTGAAGGGCAGTGTGAACACAGGCAGATCCCAGCGACTGTGAATAGACGCAATGGCGCTGGACACAACCGGGCTGAAACACAATCGCACAACATCATCAGCATTTCTTCCTCTTATTATTTTTGTAATACAATATAATGTACGGCCATTGTGGGGTATGTTGTCGAATCTGGTTCAAGTCTTCCTCTAAGAGAACATGAAGTATGTTTCTTTCGATTGCTTAGACCTTAAAGTCATGCTACAGTCAATCATTTTAGACATATTTTTTTAAGGTGGCATACTTCAGTGTTTGCACTTTATTCTCATTATTACTCAGTCTGTATATGCTTACCACATCATAGACATGAAGATGTTGGGCAGCAGAAGCCACCAGTACCAGTCTCCTGCTTTGGAGAACACAGCCATCAGCAGACCCACCAGGATACCGTTGTACCCATAAAGCCCAGCAGCTATTGCACCCCTAAAAGGAAGTGGTTTGAATACATTAATTCAAGTTTTTCCTGTTGCACAACACGGTCCATCTAAAAGAGGCTGGAAATTATTCAGTGTTCAAACCTGTTCTGTTTCAGGATAAGGGCAGAAATGGTTGCAAAAAGTGTGCCCACAAAGCCATTGAGGGCCCACCAGTAGTTCTGCAGTATGAGGCCGGCAAAAATGATGAGGCCACTCAGAGGGTTGTTAACGAACATAACTTGGGCAGCTCCGCGAAGAACCCAGTCCAGCAGCTGCACCAGGATGAACTGTTCTGAAAGAGAAAGCAGAGAGAACAGGGATGAAGTTTTTAACGAGCTGCAAAGAAGGTGGTTTCTCAAGTGCCGACACATTTACTTGACGATGAGCAACAGTTGTACATTGTTAAGGACAATTTTTTTTAAACCTGCCTTTAGTGATAACTTACTTTCCATCCATTTCCCGAACTGCTCCATGTCTCCAGCGAAGTAGGAGACTCCCTTGAAGAGTGGGGCCCAAGCCTTCTGCAGCTCTGTGAGTCTTCCAGGCAGCTCTGGCTCCTTCTCCTTCATGCCCACCTGGGTGTTGTCCTGCATCATCAGTGGCTGGTCTTCCTGGAGTCATGGATACAATAAAAGGAATAAAGACAAATATAATAAGAATTGAAAAAAGTAATTTAAAATTAAAACCAGCTAACTGCTAAAAACACTGCAACTTGGGGCACATCATAAACTATACAGCTGTTCGGCTGCATCATTCCCCATTACCAGTTGCAGTAGCAACATTACGATAGTGTTGTCAATGCCCACATGTATGGTGGTGATGATGTGATCTGATGAAGAATAGGTTGATTATTATTGGTATATTTGCTAATTTGTTAGTGTGTGAGAAAACCCATCCCTCATACTGTGTGTCTGCGGTGTGAGCAGTGACTTACAGTGAGGCTAATGACCGGAGAGCTGGTGGACAAGTTGATATTCTCCTGAATATCCTGAAAGTAGAGAAAGAAAGATGTCGCATGTCACTTTGCAGCAAATGGAGTTTGCGAGTTAGTTGAATTGTCTATGTGGTTTTATACCTTTTATTTTATCAACTTGTGAGAGAAAAAAAACTAAAATATAATCATACGGCTCTGGAGAAGATTAAACCATAATAACCTTTGATATTAATTATTATTGATGCAAAACTGAATTACATTACTACAATTTCACATCATTTACTTCACTATAATTTCACTTCATTTCTTTTTAATATATCATCCATCAATATCAAATAAAGACCATGCAAATATAAACCAAACTTGTCATATAATCTTTAAATATTTTCTCAGATAGACACATATTTTCTCAGGTTTAAAAGTGGTTAACCCTCCTGTTGGATTTTGACAAACAGTTAAAAAATACTCCTACCTTTGAGCAGTTTGATCTAGGCATCAATGGGTCGTCAGCCTTTCTCAAGCTGTACAACAGAGGCTTCCACCGAAGGCTTATATAGCAACAGGCCATTGTTCTAACCCCTCCTCCTGCAGGAATCACTGGCATTCAGCAAATTGTCCCTTAACTGCATATCTCTCTAAACACACCATCACACACCCACAAACTGTTTTCATTCTTTCCTATATGCTCCTATGTTTAGAAGCACACATGAAATGAAGATGCTGTCAGACAAACACAAGCTGCAGGTGTTTGTTGAATGACATGATGCAGTATCTAAAGTAGCTGTGTCAAAGTCAAGACTGGATGACCTGATCTGCAGCAGTCAACATTTAAGACACCGTGCACTCCACATATCTGTGTTGAGACTGACCCTGGGTGAATGTCTCCTTGGACTTGTTGATGTTACTGATATACCAAGTACATGTAAAGAGGAACACCTCTGATTGCAAACATGAAAGTCTGTTAATGGGTTCTGGGGAGAACGACTGCACATGTAAGAAAGTTGTAAAAAAAAAACCTCAGGCTCCAGAGGTGGACGGATGAGGGATCAAATGCTGCAAGGTAGAGATTAAGACTGCAATAGCTGAGCCAGTACTGAGACTTGAGTCTTCTGCAGTGGCCAGAGGTTTGGTTTCAACTTCACTGCCCTTTGTTGTGTTTCATCCCTGCTTTCTCTCCCCCTTTCAAGCCTGTCCGATCAGGAATGGCTAAACTGGCCAAAAGAATGTAAAGATACTCTCTGTTTGAGACTAGGTGAGTCTGACTCTTCAAACAAGCCTGGATTGTGGGGCATTTAAAATGAAGGAAGCAGAACTTCCAACCTGTCTCAGAGCCGTGGCAGCTGCTGAGAAGGCTGTGATGCATCGCGTGATGTTGTGACTTATGATGACCTGACTTTACTGGTGTCACATGCTGTTTCAAATACCTACCATCTTTCAACAGCCAGGTGGCTCAGATGCAATACAGTGTTGCTTGAAAGGCCAAACATCAGTATTAAAAGATGCACTTTTCTTAACCCTGCTACTCACCTCACTACACCAAGTGCTCGAGAGCCACATGAGTGTGATGCAGTGTTGCAAGTTTATTCTCCCAGACCAGATTTAAAGGATAAACCGCTGATAAATGCAGAAATGGAGCTGTTTGTGGACAGCTCAGCATCAAAAGATGCAGTAACAACTTTGTATGATACAATTATGGCTAGACCCATCCCATCCCATTATTCTGCACAGGCTGCAGAGTGGATTGCACTAACTGAATAGTGCAAATATGCTAGTGACAAGTTTTGACTCAGTTTCGAGGAGGCATGCAAGCAGAGAGAGATACAGATATATTGGTTTACAAAAGGTTTCTCAGATTACTCAATCAAATTATTCTTTTTGTCAGAGTTGTAACATAGGTAGAGTAATCCAGATTCCACAAAGTGCACATCCCCCGCCAAACTCACAGTTTCAGCTTTCACAGAGGGCTTTGATTGAAGTGATAAAGTGAGGGAAATAAATACTGTCTTATTGTTGTTGACATGTTTTCTAAGTGAGTAGAAGCTTTCCCCAAATCTAAACAGGACTCATCAGCAGTGGCGATTTTACAGCAGGATTTTACAGTTGTTGGCTGAGAGACAAGCGGTTTTAACTTTGATATAGGTTTTTTCCACATGTCTAACTTGTGTCAACTTACTTAGATTTATAGATATTGTTTATAGCGCTGCCCCAAATTATCATCATCACATGAGATCCAGGTCACGATATTATAAACAGCAGACACACTATGATGGATAATGCCAGTGCAGAAGGGTGTGCTGGTTCCCTCAGTGTTTATATGAACATTACACACAATTACTGTACTCTGCTGTAGTCACAGAGCTGATGATCTGAATTGATTGCTGCAGCAGACATCTAGTCATCACTGATGGGGGAGGCCACGTGCATCACACCACATCTTTGAGACTTGTTGTTCCTCATAAGCAATTGTTTAACTGGTTAGGATTCATCAGATAATACTCTATTGCATATATACATTTCCCTGCAATAATGAAACAGGTCTTCTCATACCAAGAAGGATCCCGGTTCAAATCCCAGCTTGGCCGGGGTCTTTCTGTGTGAAGTATTATCTTTCCTCATGTTTGAGTTGTCTCAAGATACTTTAGTTTCCTCCCACCGTCCAAAGAGAATTGCATATTGGGGTTAAAACAAATTATAAATCAAGGTCACATGATGGTCTACTTAGATATAAATGTAAAACTATTTGATTTGATCTTTACCAGCAAGCAGGAATAAGTGTGGCATGGTTGCATATTCTTGTAGTTATTAACATGTGAAACTAGACATGGTTTCATGGATATTAAAAATAACTTAAAATGTGTGATTTATAATTATACCTGCTAATATTTTCTAAATAAATTAGGTAAAATGTGAAACTGGAATTTGGAAATTAGATAACTAAGTAAGTACATTTTATTTATAAAGCACTTTTCAAAACCAAAGTTCCGAGGTGCTGTACAAAATAAACATTAAAATAAAAACAGGAAATAACATTAAAACACAAACAATAGAAGAATATGCCCGGTCACCTTTAGTTTTTGATCTGGATTTTGGGATAGACTGAAGAACTTGCTCAGATCTCATCGTGTGCAGGGGACACAATAATTCAGAAATATAATTGAGGGCCAGACTGTGTAGTTATTATTATGTAATAAGAATAATTTTAAAATCAATTTTACATTGTATGGGTAACCAATGAAGATTGGCCAATACCGGTGTGATGTGTGACCTGCGTCATGTGTTAGTTAAAAGTCTGGCGGCTGCATTTTGAGGCAGAGACACAGAAGAGTGATTCAAAAATTGTGACTAACGAGTTACACTAATCAAGACGAGAAGAAAAAAAACAGGAAGGATTTCATCCAGATCTTGGACGGATAAGACACTTTTTATTAAAGCAATGTTTCTTCATTGGAAGAAACAGGACTGGACCATTTTGTTTATGTGACCCTCAAAATGCACATGTTGGTCAAATCAATCACCTACTGTAGGTTTTCAGTGGCAGGATTAACATTTCCAGCTGAAGGACCAAGACACTCTTTAATTGTTGCACACGCACTCAGGGCCTTTGATGAGGGCTTCTGTTTTATCCTGATGCTGGAGGAAATTGTCAGACATCCAGTCCTTCATAGCTATCGGGCAATCTACAATGGTGGAGCGCTTACATAGTTGTTTGGGTTTGAAGGAAAAGTGATAAGAACTAGGGCTACGTTGTAGCACTGACGGGCCCGAGCACACGCATTTTAAAGCCTGTTGTGGTCGGTGGAGAGAGCGATCAATGACCAAGCGCACGTCTCTGCATTGCATGCGTTTTGCTCACTGCGGCAAGGACAAACGCTTCACTTCCTGTGTCTGTCATGCACCGCTGGACCACACTCACTAATCAAGCATTACGGTCCACCACATCAAGTTAGACCCCATAGTGAACACTTTATCTAAATTGAATTTAGTTTTAAAACGAGGCTTACCTCCTTTTGGCAGTAAGTGGTGCTATCTCTATCACTATAATAGAGCAATTGATCTGTTCAGGTCAAAAATACTCTTTTCTGACAACAAAGAATTATTTGCTTAATTAATCCTTTGAAGTGTGCTTTTATATATACAGTTCATTTGAGCTGTATATTGTAAAGCAGCCAAGAGCAATTCATCAAAGTTTAAAACATGTCACTTCCTGTAGCCAGCAGGTGGCGCTTGTAATGATGAATCAATATAGACACATGGATCTGATAAGGGCGGGACTGTGAATGTGTGAAAGAGGTTTGGGGCTGAAAGAACAAAGGACAGAGGAATTAAATCCCTCTTTTTTGGAAATCATCAAAATGTTACACCACGCCACGTTCACACCGTGCGATGAAATCATACCAAGGTAGTTTATATCTCCATCTTGTTGAGATGACATTCACAGAAGTTGAAATTTATCTAATGAGAGCCCAAGGCCAAGTTCATACTTCCCAGTGTAAGATGTTCCAAAAACAAGACATTTCCTGTTGCCACCAGGGGGCGCTTTGATTTTAATTCATAATTTCTGTGTAGATGTCATCAGGCCAGGACTCTTGTCTTACATGTCTAGCTTAGAGTCGATTGCACCATGAATGTCTGAGATACAGAACATCGTGTTTTGATGGCGTGTAATCAAACTTTTACGCTATGCCACGATCACACCGTGTGATGAAAACTTGAAATTCCAGGTAGTTTATATCTCCATCTTGTTGTGATGACACTCATGTCCATATGAAGTTGATCTGATGAAAACCCTGGGACAAGTACGTTACAGAAAAATTTTAGAAAACGGCCGACATGGCCACTAAATCCAAAATGGCGGGCTTCCTGTTGCGACTTTCCCATTACACCTTTAGACTAACTGAGGGGCTTTTCCTTAGATGGCGCTGTTGAGCCATTTTTCCACGCCCATTCCAAATTATTCCCAAATACAATTACTTTTTGGGGTTTTGAATTTCCTGCAAACTTTGGTAAGAACTTGAGCACGTCTAGGCCCTGAAAAAGCCCAAAAGGGAAATACAAATCCTTCGAAATACAATAGGGCCTCCCACCGTAGGTGCTTGGGCCCTAAATATACTTAAATTGACTGATTAAGTGACCGAGGGGAGCATGTACAGGGGAGGAAAGAGAGGCGTTGATCCCCGGAGCAGCCGCTTGCAGCCTCAGCTGCCTCAAGAAGGGAAGGTTGATGCTGACATCTTGTGGAATGATCCAAAATTGCACATCAGCTGCGTCCCTTCCTCACCCCCCTCTTCTCCATGATCACTTGACCTGAGGGCCTCACACTGGATCGAAGTTTCTTAGGCTTCAGCAGCTTCTCCACCACAGACTGTGGAGGTTATCTCGTAGATACGCTGGCAAAATAAAGCAAATCAGAACAAACTGCGTTCAACATCAGACACTTCTGCTCACACACATCTCCAGAGGCAGATCGGACTAAATTAGAAGAGGCAGCTTCAGTGACTTCATGCAGCCAACCCACCCTGATGCACAAACAAGGAGAAGGAGGCATCAGTGCTCTCTCTCTCTCTCTCTCTCTCTCTCTCTCTCTCTCTCTCTCTCTCTCTCTCTCTCTCTCTCTCTCTCTCTCTCTCTCTCTCTCTCTCTCTCTCAGTCTCTCTGTGTGTGTGCGATGGGTGGTGAGGGGGGCTCTGCCAGAGTCTATGGAACCTGATACTTGATGACTCCCCGTCACAAGAATGTGAGTTTCCTTCTCTCTGAGCATTTGGCCTGACGCCCGGCCACATCTCCAGCCATGTGTGTGTTAGTTATGAGTGTGTTACTTGTTACTATTTTCCCCTTTTTTCAGAATGAGCGGCCTCTCTTAACACAGTGAGACGTTCTTTGTATGATATTTGTCCGATTTGTTTTCTTAGTCTTAAGCTATAAAGTGCTGTCACTTTCATTTGCGATTGTCTGTCTGAAGAAAAAGCGAGCGCTGCCAGGATTTTAGCATTTAAAACAGAGTAGAAACAAAAGTTAAAACTATTTGTTTTTAGCACAATTTGTAATATATAAACATTTAATGAGGATTAAAATAGCCTGGCAATAAGCACCGTTAACAACCCACCCATGTGTGGTGTTCAGAAGTGTCACATTTCTTTAAATCTGTCACAGGGAACGCTTTGGCTAACACACAAACTGCAGAGATTATAACTTCTCACCTTTCATAACAACAACAACATTGCCGCTGGGTGTGAAGCTTTTCATTCTGGTTACTCTTCATAGAATCTGAGAAAAACAGCACAATACTTAAGGAACAATGCTAAGTACTAGTTTTAAAGCAAGATAAAAAGCTTCTTACTTCTTGCTCTTGGCTGAATATTCAACGTCATACAATTGTCATACATGTAACATCCCATGTGAAATAATGGGTATTGCAGTTATTCTACTCTGAAATCAGTGGTATCGAGGAGGAGGTCAAGGTAACATTGGAGCTGTTAATGTGATCTCAAAGCATTAAATTGCAGATGAGGCTTTTGCCAAAGTACCCACACCATTGGAAAGACAGGAAACCATGGTGATTACAACTGTTTTCTCCGTGTGCGTGTGTGTATACGTGTGTGCGTGTGCAGTCACAACAACTATTTCTCAGTGCTTTCTATACTAATTTTACGTTCTGCATTTTTGCTCTTTGCAGACATAAATGGCGAAAAAATTTCAAATATCTGACTCTTTTGCTTCCTCAATAGCTTCAACATAAAGTGATGAGACCCAGAAGTGTCTGCACGCCAGTTGATGATCCCACACATGTTTTGATAACCTCCCATATCTTAAGTAAACCATAATCACATATTTAAAAAAAATCTAATCCTTCATATTATATTATTTGTATTGTTGATACTAATAAAAGGATTCAAACAGTTCCTGACGTTACCTATATTGAATTTAAAGAACCAAACCAATACCAATGTGCATTAGCTACCAAACCAAAATATAATCTTCCCATTTATAGCTGCAGCTATTTCTGAATGAATTTGCGGATGGCATGATAAAATAACTGTTTTCTTATTGTGTAGAAGGAATGGAATCTATATGATACCTAGAATAGAGAGACTCACTTTTCTACCCACCACAATAACAATAATTCTAATGTCATCAATTTTTGTTCACATCTCTGTTCCTCTTTTCACAAGGGGTCGTTAAAATTGAGACATTCGGCACAGCCACTTGAAAAACATCATTAAGTGTCTCCCATCGCTCTCTCTGAATTAGGCACTGGATTCTGTTTCTCCTCTTTAACATTCAATAAACTGCACTTCCCAGAAACCCAAACATGATACAGTCACTTGTGTGTGTGTGTGTGTTTGTGTGTCTGAGAGAGAGAGAGAGAGAGAAAGAGAGACACACAGACACACACAGCAAGAGGGTGAGAGCAGGTACAAGTGAAGACAAAGGCTCACTTGTTCACTGTGGTGCTTTATCCTCATTACAGTCCTCATTTGTTTATACTGTTAACTCTCACTTCCTCCATCCTTCACTGCCTCTCTCTCTCTCTCCCTCTCTCTCTCTCTCTCTCTCTCTCTCTCTCTCTCTCTCTCTCTCTCCCTCGCTCTCTGCCTGGTGACACATTCAGTCGGTACACGATCTGTGATCAGTGTTTACACTCTTGCCGCCCTTCACGCATGGCATGAGTCGCAGCTCAAACATGTTACTGTAAATTGGTCTGTTAGTGGTGTTGGCAGGACGTCCAGCCTTACAAACATTTCACATCTGAATCAATAGGTTTGTGGTGCTCAGAAAAATGAGAAGAAACACACATGCACAGATATACACACACATTAGGTTATTTAAGAGGATGATGAGGAGGGGTGGAGTAGGTCTGGATGAAAGAGGGGATTGGAGATGACCAGGAAAGGTTGACGGAGGTACGTATGGTGGTGATGTGCGAGGGGGATGTGAGTGAAGGGGTTAACACTGTGAAGCTCTGCAAGTCTTAGTTCACAAAGAGAGACAGGCCGGCCAGAATTAAAATCAGACAGACATGGAAAATGGGAGCAGAAGGGAACGATGAAGGGAACGACAGAGAGGGCGAAGGGAAGAAAGAGGGAGAGCGAGGGAGAGCAAAAGACAGAAAGTAATTGGTTCTATGATGGCTTCCAGCTGCATGGCCCTCTGCCAAACCAACTCTTCATGACACGCACACACACACGCACACACACTTCAAGTTAGCGGTGCACTGTAAACATGGGATCGGAGCAGTTTCTGACAATATGTTGGCGGGTGTGACAAGCTCGGTTTCTCAACATAAAAAATCCATTTTGTTATTGAAATAATGACCTGTTACGTTCAATAACACGCACATTTCTTCCTGTTCTGGTGGCTGTAAATGTATAACATATATATTAATGTGTTTGTCCATGTAGCTCTGTCCATGAAGGGCAATTTTTTAAGGGGCAGCAGAGCATTGTGGGGCTTTACAGCAGCTACCACTAGGGTGCAGAAGACTGGGGACCCCAATGATGTGCTGTGTTATAACGAAAAATTATGTTACACATTTATTCAAAGGCTCCCTCTGTAACGTCTCAGTTCAGTTATACGTGTATAAATAAAGCTGGAGAAGTGCAACATGTTCCTGCAGATAAACAACGTAAGGCCCATTAAATGCCATTATAACGACTCTCCTGTGATTGGTGGAATTGGAGACGTCATCTCTTCTTGATTAAGATTCATTGACGACTGATTCAGTCACATATGGGCAGATGTGTGTGAATGTTTCGAGGCTTAATGTGACATCTGTTTGAAGGATGATAAATAAGCAACTTTCCCTGCGAGCGAAGAGACCAAGTGTCACTGACAGCAAATTGCTCACGCACACGCACACACACACACACACACACATATGCATGTACTGACAAAAAAGCACAACATTAACCACACAGTCAACATACAAGCTATCATAAACATTAAATTATGGAAACGTGATAAATAACTGGAGGGGGGGAAAGGCGACAGATTCATCTCTATGTTTGTTTACAATGTTTACAACTTAGAAACACTGTCAACAAATAAATGATATGGTGAAAAAATATAGAGGCACTTGTAAGTGATGTTTAACATCATAATAAACTGAAAATCAGACATATTTATTTAATATGCTACCAAAAAGGTATCATTATTCTTATTCTTATTGATAGAAGTAGTTTTAGTGGTAGTAATAGTAGTAATATAGTAGTACTGGGATTATAATTTTTAATCAATGGTGTTAAATTAAATAAATGACCAGGTAAAATAGATAATAATATTAGGTTGCTTCATATTGTACAACAATGCGGCTATAAAAGTTGGGACGCAGTGTAAAATGTAAAGAGAAACAGCATGTGATGATTTCTAAAACTTGAATTTATATTTTCATTTTACACAACAGTTTTTGGGAACCAGGTTGTAGGAATCTGATCATTATAGATGTGAGCTGCTCCCTTTGCACACCAAACCGATTTATTGGCATTTCCAAATAAAGGACTTGTTTTCAAAATGTCAATTTACTGTCACAGATGTCCCTACAAATGACTTGACAAATGGAACAGTACTCATGAATGATGACTTCTCTGTCTGACTTTTTCATGAGACGGAGAAGTGAAGATGTCGACGAGGCTTTCAGCTCATTTTCAGCTCTTCACTCCATCTCTGAAGGGAATCTCTCATTGATGCACAGCAAACACATTGTTTTACATTGTAAGGACAGTCCTGGGCTGTTATTCCTCAAGCAAAGCTTCAGATGGTTAATCCATGTCTTGAGTCAGTAAAGCCATCTGCTGTTTGACATTCTCACAGCTTCTTGCAGCCTCTCCCTCCAACCCTAGTTGCCTGGAGGCTTTATCCTCTAAGTCAAAACATTGGCAGCTCCAATATTTTAATTCCTTTTTTGAAAACTGACTTTCCCCCTTCATGGCTCACGCTCATCTGTTTTTCATGTGGCCGTGACCAAGAGAATAATGTTGTTAGGGTCCAAGTAAAGACAAGAGGGCTGCTTGGATCAGATAGCCTGATGGAGAATGGAAAGAGAAAGTGTATCTCGCCAAAACTCTCTCTCTCTCTCTCTCTCTCTCTCTCTTCTTCCTCTGTCTTCGCTCTCTTTTTCCTTTCTTGCGTTGATGGACGTCCACTGCTCTCAAATGAGATGGCAGAGGCGTTAGGAGGTGGATCTTCCCGAAATAAGGGTAGTGAAACTATTATCTCTGACATTTCAATGCAGCGTTTAGTCCAAGCTTCCATGAGGGCTTCCAAATCCATTCCAGCTAATCTAGACCTCCTCTACACACAGCTTATCCTCCTCAAGCCTCTTCCTCTTTAAGCCTCTTGGATCACTGCTCGTCAAAATCATCTCAAACAATTTACAGTGTGTAGCGCGCGCCCACAACATAAAGACACCATCGTGTAATGACATTTAAGCCCTCAGTCACTGACTGGAGGGGACTTTATCCATTTCTCATGGTGTTTATGCTCTCAGCAGGAGACAGGCCAAATCCCAGGCTGTAGCATGGTAAATTAACAATTCACCCGTGCTGCTGTGGTCTTCACTTTAGCAGCAATATGAGCAGTTATCAGAATCACACAAGAGAGTTTAATATGCATGGTAGTAAACGACTAATCTATAATGAGACCCACATTTAACCTTCTAATGTCTCTTTATTAGACTAACGAGCTATGCCCCAGTGTGTATGCTTGTGTGTGAGGAGAGGAAATGTGTGTGCGTGTGTGCAGACTGTATGTGGGTGCAGCAGTGAACCACTAATTAAGCTGTCGGATGGTGCAGCAGATTAGGCAGGCCCCCCTGCAGAGTCTTCGGCCCGGTAGGCAAACAGGCTTCATCCCCCAGAAAGCCAACCCAAATACATCTCGATCCAGCTCTGCCCAGAGCTCAGCAATAACACGAGCGCTCGCTACACCCAAATATCTTTAGCCCAGTGAAGCCGCATCAGATGGGCTGCCAGAGCCAACAGTCCCAACGGCTGGGGGACTCAGAGAGAGAGAGAGAGAGAGAGAGAGAGAGAGAGAGAAGGCTGAACAGAGATCCCATAGCCTCAGCTGAAGGGGGATTATTGGCTGCTCTCACAGCAATGTCTGTATTCCTGCACATTTACACATATGCATTTAGCAGGCATGCACACACTCACACAAATGCACATGCACAAAAGCTTAAAACAAACACACAGAAACTGGTGTCAGAGAATAAAGTTCAGGACAGAGAATGGGGGATTGAATGCTGTGCAGAAAGCACCGCATTTACTCAGGGTTTGAAAAACCACAAGATTATAAACTTCTTGTATGATGTGTGCGTATGTGTGTGTATGCGTGTGTTTAAGATGTAGTTACTCCACCACAAAAGGAAGGAAACTCAAGCCCTGGCTTTGCACAAATAACACATGACATAACTGTAAGAGGCATTGTGGGGCAAATGTTAAAATACCTTGTCTATAGTTAATATGATTTCTTCACTCTATGTCTTTGCAGCTATTGCTCCCACTCTCTCACAACACACACACACACACACACACACACACACACAACCCTGCAGTGGTTTTGATCTATCTCTTTCAACGTTCACATCATCGCTCTGTGTGTATACCGCAATAACTCCAGTGCATCTGCTCTCAGTTTACATAAATTAATGAGGTCAGTTCTGTTCTTTTCCTTCTCTTTCAGTCCCCCTCACCGCTGAAATGCTATGTGTGTGTTTGTGTGTGTGTGTGTGTGTGTGTGTGTGTGTGTGTGTGTGGGTGTGTGTGTGTGTGTGTTATGTGTCTCTGCAGGTTTGCTGAGTTCTGCATCTGAGGTGGCTGCACGTCCTGACCTGGGTTTAAATAAATTAATGATGGAGGCTGCTGCACATTTTTCATCATATGAATAACATATTTTATGCGTCTCTGCTGGATTTGTGGGTTTTTCCTCCAGGGTGGCCGCAGTTTGTACAGTATCATATCCAGCGTCCTGTCCAAAGAGAACAATGCAGCGTTACTTGAGTGTGTGAACCGATGCATGACCGCAAACAAGTGAGAGGTCATTTTCACCTTTTAAATGTTTACGTTAACTGTCGGATTGTAACTATTTCAGCTTAAAGCCCATTCCAGGCTGTGTGCGTGGACCTGCGCATGACTGCAGCTCATCCTGGAGGATGCAAGGCTGCTCTCCCAGGCTCTTAAAATGGCCGCCTGGAGGCATGGATGAATAGGGCTCCCTTTTATTAATGCTACACCTTTGATTAATCTGAGCAAATCTGTTCCCCATCCAATGGGTGACAGCTCCGGCTGAGGCAGGGATCTCAATGTGCACACACACACACACACACACACACACACACACACACACACACACACACACTCACACACACACACACACACTCAAACACTGTCAGTGAGTGTTGACACAGTCCAGATGTTGGCAGCTCTGCTCCAAATGAAAGCAGGGCAGCCGGCCAACAACCTGAACCACTCTCCCCATCAAATGATATGTTTACAATAATACTGTTCTAAGACTCTGGGGACACGTGCACATGCATGCACACACACACACACACACACACAGCATGCAAGCGCATTCTCAAAGCAAGGGAAATGAACTAATGGAAAGCCAGCATACCACATTGGGTGCAAAAGTGAACCAACTTGTGGCGGGCCGGGAACGGAGAGAGAAAAATAAAGAGTGAGGGGAAGAGAGGGAGAGAGACAGAGTTTGGGTGCAGCAGAAAGCAGATGAAGGCAGAAAATGGAGAAACCGAGTGCGACAAATGGACCGATCAGGAGAGAGGAGCGAGTCATCCTCATGGCCGTGTTTGGATCTGTGTTTCCTCTCTTAGGTCAGTCAGAAGAGGTGAAGAGCATGGAAAAAAATAAGGGTGTAGTTATGTAATGTGAGGGCTGGGGCTGAAATGGATGGAGAGAAATAAATAAATAACAGCGGTGGATCCACTCGGAGGTGCAGCAGGGGTCAGACTGTACCCACTGTTTTCTATAACAGCGGCTCACAAGCATTGTCTACAATAACATAACGAAAACACAACATGACCCAGTTCTGCGCGAGCAAATGTTGAACTGCGATGCCAGACACCGATTCTTTATTTGTCCTTCCTCAGCACTGTTTCACATAATTAACGATTGGTGCAAATAAGGGCTGTTAATATTCATTAGTTTTCAAACACTGGGCATTCATCACAAAGATTAAAAACACAACTCGGAATTTATGTGTTGCAGGTTATTTTTCTCATCACATAAATCATGGCAAACATCAGAGCTGCCTGGGGGGTCCTGAGCCTCAGGTTAGGAGCTTTTTCTCTTGTTTTCATTCTCTCTCTCTCTCACACACACACACACACACATACACACGGGTCTGTTGACAGACTTAAGTGTCTGCACAGGTGTTTCTGTCTAATGACTGCCTGACAACATTTCTATATGTTGCTTCATAACCAAACACTGTCTCCTGCGTCTAATGAGCAGCCACTCAGTTCCAGTCCAGCGGCTTTAATCCGACGTTTGTTCCCAGCATGTTACTCTTAACTGTCATACAGTGTCAACCTCTTCATGACTACCTGACAGTTCTTTTTCATTAGGTGGACACACACATGCCCAACGCACATTTGCATGTGGTTGTGTGCACAAAAAAAATGTGTTTTCATTACCTCACGTGCACAAACTTACAGGTGTTGCAATAAATATCCTGTTATCTTTGCCGCTGCTCTGTTCTAGGCTTTTTCCTGGAACAACGATTAGATAATATTTCCTTGTCATCAGCCCAATGAAAACCAGCCACAGGAGAAGAGAATGAGCATAACAGTCTAATGAAGAACTTAATCCACTCATCAGTTCCAACAAGACTAGACAACATGAGAAGGGATGTGCTGTTGACCCGTCTCGTCACAAAGGACGTTTTTATTCAGAAAGTACAGACTATGTGCACGATTTGCTGCAGATGCTAAATGGCCCGGCACATGCTCCTTATCTGAAACGCTTAAAAACATTATATTGTACTCTGCAAGGACTGCAAAGGTTGAACACACAGGTGAAAAGAGCCTCAACAGCATCTCTGCGCCTCAATGAGAAAGTGAAAATGTTTGACTATGCAAAAGTGGAAAGAGTCTGTTTGCTGGTGGGGGACTTCCTCTATCGTCCTCAGAGCTGTACCGCAGAATCGACTTAAATGGTCAAAGTGTGAGTGAGTGTATTTGTGTGAGAGAGAGAGAGAGGTACGGGGAATAATCAATATCAAGCACATGTGTTTTGATCTACAAAATAATATTAGGGGTTTTGCCATTTTGGACATAAAATGAACATTTCAGGGGCCAAATCAAAACCCACAGATGTGAGGTTTTCGGGTTATTGACACACACTCGTACACACTCGTATGAATAGTGCAACATATCAGACAATATTGTCCTGGACTTATTTCCAGTGTTGTGTTTACACAGCCCATGCTGCAGGCGTTGCTCCAGGGACCTTCGATATCTGTCAGTCTGCCAGTCCACTGCCTCGGACCAGACTGGTGTATCTAAGCAACTGCAGGATTTCTATGAAAGTTACTGAAAGTATTCATGGTGCCCAGAGGATGAATCCTAATTTCTTTGGTGCACTGGCCAGGGGATCACTGACTTTTTATACAAATACCACAAGGCTAATATTTGTGGTTTTGAGTGAAATGTTTGACAGCCAGAAATAAATAACATTTTGGATAACATCATGCGCCCCTCAAGGGCGAAATAAAATAACCCGATTAACATTTCATTAGGTAACATCATCAGGTCAAAATTGAAATTCTTCCACTTGATTTGTTTTTGGCCAAATACCTGTGAAATGGGTGTTTTGCAGATTTGTGTTTACCACTGAGGAGAACATGTTGGCATGCTAACATAGGAACTTGATGTACCTTCTCAATCTCAATAATGCTTGAGCATGTTAGCATTTAGTTCAAAGCACCATTTTGCCAAAACACAGCTGCAGACTCATAGCAATGTTGCACAATAATAGCTACAAAATAAACGATATCATTTAACTGCAGATATGCAAAAACAAAAGTGAATGTGTTGGGTAATATATCATTTGAAAAAAAAACAGCATTTGAGTAAATGAGTTTTGGAGGAGTGCTCTCCACCACAGAGCTTGGAACGGCTGAAACATATGGGATGAATTATCTGCACAGCGGTGAGGAAGAGAGAGAGAGAACGAGGGAGAGACACAAGAAGAATATTTCCACAAAATGCTTTACTCAATAATTGAACGTTGTCCTTTATTCTGCTGTTTTCGGCCTTTTGGAAATGCACTGTTCCATGCGATCACAGAGCTGATGGAAGTGTAATGAAGTGTGGAGGAACAGTGCCAACTTCAGCAGAAAGGCATGTGGCTCTCTGCCTCCCAGCCCAATCCTAACAACGCAGCAGACAAACGGTGCAGATGAAAACCAACCCGAGGAGTTGGAATCATTTTTAACACGGAGACATGCTCCCTGTGCATCACATAATCTCACCCACTAAGGGGTGTGCGTGTTCGCTACGGGGGTTCATTAATAAAATATGACTGTATCATATAATAGACCTGTCTGCCAAATTACAGGAGACAGAGAGACATCTTATTAGGAGGATTGAGGGGGAGGTGTGTGTGAGAAAGAGAGAGAGAGAGTGTGTGTGTGTGTGTGTGTGTGTGTGTGTGTGTGTGTGTGTGTGTGTGTGGTTCTGGATAGAAAGATTAAGTGGCCTACTCTCATCAAAAAGGCACATTACCTAAGTGTTGGCATCATTAATAAGACTCAGGCAGAGCCAATCTGCTAACAAAGGCTCTAACTGTGACCGAGGATGGAGGTGGACAATTACTCTCTACGCAATTCTCCCTTTCTTTTTGTATTTTCTTTTTTCTCGCCCCTAATCCTACCAGCAGGCTAATATGTTTCTGTATATGAAAGCATTTACATATGTGCAAGAATGATCATTTTCACACATTCTCATACACACAGATTATACACTCGCACACAAAACAGGGACACTGCAATAAATCCAACACAAACTGCCATGAGTCACACTGTCACCGTGGCAACAGTGGCTGGCTCCATGCAGAACACATTCTGTCATATCTCTGGTGTTTTCTCTCTCTCTCTCTCTCTTTTTGACACACACACACACACACACACACACACACACACACACACACACACACACACACACACACACACACACACAGACAAGAACACACACAGGACCAACTTTTAGCCACAATAATTCCTTGCACTGATCCTCCAAGTGGAACCATGAATAAAGCACTGGGCTGTGGAGGTCTGACAGTTTGAGGTCATAGTTCAGTTTTTTTTATTATTAAAATCTTAAAAAAAACATTTCATCTTCCTACTTCTTAAACTGTATTTGTGTACCTGTCACATAACCTGCTTTGACCACAGTGAGGCAGGTGGTGCTGTCTGTCCTGGGGGCTTTGACATGAGGGCTCAGGCTGCACTGACACATTTCACCACCAGATGGTGTCTCCCATCAGGGCCGTCACTGGGCAGGGAAGAGAGCGAGCAGGGAAGGAGGGAGGGTGTCTTTAGATGTTGCCTGCTCTATCCATCTTCATAAACACAAGCAGTAGCCATCCTCTGAAAACACCAACAGAGATAGATTGCGGGGATGCTTGGTTACACGGCAGGCTTCCTGGTTAGTTGGCCCGCACTGGACGACTATCTGCTGTAAATTTATGGCTCTGTCTGTTGTTGGTGGCCTGTGTGATTTGAGAAGTGCCAGTGTGACTAACAGCCACTAATATTCATTAGCATTCTCTCACGCATCTCGGCTCAAAATATCCTCAAGTACTCAGACATTGGGGAAATCGTAAATAATGGGTGATGAAATTGATTCACAAATGTTGCACTGTCACGTCTTATCTCTTTGCTCTGCGCTGAGGGGACACTGCAGCACTCAGGAAGCAAGCAGCCACAGCAGCAAAATAAGTATCTTATAATAAAAGTTGATTCTGAGCCTCTTCAATAGGTTGGTTTGCTGCATTGACACATGTAGAGCTTCTGAGGCGTCACACTGTTTGTGCACTAAACCATCCAGGTGCATAGAGGGAAAACCATAGTCAGAGCTTAAGACAAATCAGCAGGTTCATTTTTCGACAGAGAGCTCAAACTGAAGTCCAAGGGTTGCGACAGCTGACATCGGGCGAGAGGCAGAACAACAACACACAGAGACAAACAACCCATCAGGCTCACATTCACACCTACAGAGTATTTACTGTGTTCAATGAAGCTAAACCCAATCTGTCTGTGGACAAGCACAGCCAAACCAGGATTTGACAGAATCCTTCTTGCTGTGAGGCGATGTGCTAACCACCGGACTGCCCTTGCCGAAATTCAACATCATCAATCAGATTTCAATAATTTTTATTCGTATAGTCAATATTCACAAATCACAATTCCTCTCATATGGCTTAACATAAGCAATTGCGATGGTTTAGATAAAACAGATAAGTACTTTATCAGAGAGTAGGCAGAGACCAACAACAAAGCAGTTCCCCCCCTCAAACTCCAGAATTCCTTACAGAATATTTTCGGGATATTTATTGTAGTAAAACGATGATTTATGCAAGTTTGAGGAAGACGGCAGAATCTGGGAGGAGAAATCAACATTGACTTAGAATAATCACCAAAGTCCCACTCATGTCTTCATCTGATACACTTCAAAGCTCCTTCACTGTGCAGATGGTTATTGTTTTGACATTACTGAGATTTTAGTTTTTACAGTGCATCTACAACTGCTGCCTCCGCTGTTCTTATCAGGGACAGTAAAGCTAAGCAGAAATTTACTGTATTAGTCATCACCTGTTAATCAGACATGTTTTCTCAGGTTATAATAAGCATAATTCTAGAGCACGTTCACAGGTTCGGAAAGAATACTATGATTATCAAGTTATGGTTGTCTTTCTACAAGACGTATTCATCTTTTCTTTCCTGCAGCAGTCAAGTGCCCTTCCGCAAATTAAACTTCCAGCCTGTGAGGGATCAGCAGAGAATCCCACAGGTGAGTGTCTGTAACAGTCGCTGGTCCAAAACCACAGTCAACAAGAGAGACTCTTTTATCTCAGCTGATGAGCTGGATCAGTGTAAATTCAAATCATCCTCACTGTTCCCCAGTGGCTCAGTTTTACATTTCTCCACACACGTAGTTATTGTGAAGCATACACTCGTAGCAGCGAGTCATGCACCTGCAGAACTAGTAAACTACTCATCACTTTGTCAATATGGCAGCAATGTCATGTGGGTATTTAGTGTGTGTGTGTGTGTGTGTGGTTATTTATCTTTATAAGGAAAGGTATACGTCATATCCTCAAAACAACCTCGTCAACAGAACTTAACGTAATAACCAGATCAGCTACAGATTTAAAAGAGTTCAATGAACTGTGAAATTGTAAAGAGCTGCAGCTGATAACTGATATGTATGTTATATATTAAGTGCTCATTTTCCAGTAAAAGCAGTTGTTTAGGTCTGAGATCAATAAGCCAAGTCCTGCTCGAACACTCTCCCAGTACAGTTCTTCACCAGTACAGACTGCATCTCCTGATAAACTAAAGCATGACCTTGCACTTCTGTAGCTGCCCTTAAATGTTTGAATGTTTCTGTAATGCACATGTATGTCACAGTAGATACGATTTTAAAGTGTAGTTACTTAAAACTAAAAGGATTTGAGAGGATTTTGCACATTTTGGTGGAGCAACAAGAAAAAAAGGGTGAACAGCCTCTGATTTTTAAAGTCTTTTCCAAACCATTCCTTTCTATTGTCCAGTACCTCCACCTGTTGACCAGGTGGATTATATCCTACATTTCCAAGAAATATATATTGAAAAACAATATATGCACTTTATATTTGGAGTTTTTTTCCTTGTAACATTTATTATCATTTATTTATGTGACAGATATTTTATGAGTAAAATAATATCACAGAATTTCTTTTTTCTTCACTCCAGCTCTCATTCATTCATCAACATCAACACAGATGGTGTTGTATATAAACTCTCTAGCTTGAGCTTTGGGCTAAAAACTATATACGACGGTAAAAGTGCAGAGGAATTCATGGCATTGCACAGGAGATTGATGATTCTGTTTTTCACAGCAAGTGCAGCTCTGAGCTCATCAGTTCATCCTTCATGCAGGATGTGTTTCGCTGTGCTGTTTCATCGTGATCCCAGAGCTGGGGATCTATCTCCTCTTCTTCCTCGTTCACGAGGTGGAGTGAGCGCCGTGTGGGCTCATTTGCAGGCATCAGTAGAGAGCAATTTGGGTGCAGCCCCACTGCAGCCCTGACAGAGGGGGGATTTTTTTCAGCACAACACTGATGGAGCCAACGGTTCCATCAGCACCACTAGATACACTGAGACACATTTGGGCAGCTCACCCTGCAACCATGGTAACAGAAGAATTTTACTAGTTGGCAGCAGCCAATAGTGGGGAACTTCCCACTCAGCTCCGTCCAATAACAGAGCAGCCTGCAGCCCGGCCCACCTAGAGCTGACACTGATGGGCTAGTGCAGGGAGGATTTAGAGATGTAGGCTTGGCTAATGAAGAGGTAAGAGAGTAGTAGTGTGTAGGTATGTGTGTGTGTGTGTGTGTGTGTGTGTGTGTGTGTGTGTGTGGGAGAGAGTGACTGAGTGAGGCTGTAGAATAATCTGATCAGAGGATTCCCTCGCATTTAACTGTGAAACGCAAACGCATTGTGGAGTGGTAGTCATTCACTGAGACCATCTGACATTCAGCACCAACAGTGCAGCAAGCCCTCCTGTCATCACGCTTCCCGCCCACGTTCACATGCACACTTCACACTGCACACACACACACATACATAAACACACGTTAAGTCCCAACTGGCTCTTATAACAAATAACAATAAATCTGAATCAGTTTTCCTTAGGAATAAGAAAACAGGTGGCACCATCAGCTGTCAATAAAGTCATTTATTATTTCACACAATGGATAACATGAACAACTTCAACTGTAGTTCTTCTTAATAAGTGCTCAATGCTGCCAGCCAAGAGAAGGGTAGCAAAAGAATGAGCTTTTCTTTCTGCAGGAAAGAGAAATTAAAAAAAAACAAATAAACAAAAAAATGAACCTACAAGATCATGGAAGATAAACATGACCAAAAGCATGCCAGCGGACATGGATATACATATATATTGCATGTATATATGTGCTTAAGACATATATCTGTATGCCAGCAAATGCAAATACAAAATATGTGTACATTTACACATACATACTGTGAAGGATATATGCATATGCATGCGCATCTAGTATTTACTCTATATGTCAAATATTTGCAGTTTTTAATATTCATACAATGTACAAAAATGCTTCATGAATTAAAAAATTCATTACAAAAAGAAACATATCAAACAATGTACAAGTCTTGCTCCAAATTCAATTGAAATTCAACTTTCGGCTTGTCTAAAATATTTATGCATACAATCAAGTTGAGCATGCAGATAAAGGAAACCCACTCTAGAAAAGGTTCAAATACACTATGTATACAAACTAAAATATGCCCACACTGTTAGAAGAGCTCACTTTGTGCTCTGAAGAATTACGTTTATTGGTTTTTCTCAATGCTTCGTCTGCACTTTCAGCTTTGAACAACATTATAGCTTAGAACTGTAACATATGCTGTGAGGATGACGACATGTACATTTATGAGGCTCTGTCTCACGTGACCCCTCACCCCGTTTGTAGGACACTCATCACAGCATGCTACACAGGGAATGGGGGGGTGGTGATAAAAATTTCGGTGCCGTTATATCTCATCCTGGTTGCTGTTGGGAACGGGCCTGGTGTAAGGTCAAACACTGCTGCGCTGCTCTTGACGCTCACACCACAGACAAAAGAAAAGATCCTTGCATCAGTGTTGAGGGGCCGCCCGTGGCCGCCGGTCCAGATTGGCTGCTCAACACAACAACAGTGACCTTGAACCCTACTCACAGCCACATTCCCTCCGCAGTCTCTGTGTTGAGTGCAAGCTCTGGATTGGGACAATACTTGTCAGTGTTAGAAGGCACCGGAGCATTGGCTGGTAAGGAGAGACGGACAGGACAGACAACACCTTGGGGTCTTTAACTGTTACATCAGAGACCACTGAATGACCACAGTATGGAGGAGTAAGCTGCCAAGCGTTTAGTCTCTACACCTCATGGACCACAGAGCTAGACCTCATCTCCACCACAACAGACTGCCGACCCACTGAAAGTCATCTAGCCGAGCAAGGTTAAGCACACTAACGTTAGGACGAGTGTATTTTTGGCTGTTTCCTCTGAGAACTCCCCCGCCACACAAACGCACACACTCACACAAACGCACACACACACGCACACGGCCTCTTGCTTACTCTTCATGTTACTGCACTACCCCAACCGGCCGCAGGCAAAGTAGCTGCAAATCAGTGGGGATTCCTATTTTGGTCGAATGCACTACAGTGGGGTTTGTATCCTCCAAACATTGTTCAAAGGTGTGAGAAGGCATTTTGAAGAATGTCAATCTACAGCAGAATTTATCGAATAGGAAAAATAATTTGGGGGTCATCATTTCAAGATGTTTTTTTGGGCAGTCTGTATAGAGAGAGGAGGTCTACTGTGGTTTTAGGAGACGGTCCCAGCATAGCCGAGCCCAACCGATATCCATGCAGGATGGACACACTAACACTATTTACAACAAACACTTCAATACTGTAGTTTTACATCTGGTTAAGGCTGTACTGCATAGAGCTGCAGTAACTATAGTTTCCATGAAATGATAGTCACTTTCTGCACAACTTATTACAAATTATTACTGGTATTATTCACAACTCTTGTTACATGAATTCATTTTATTCAGTAAATAAGACCACTTATTTCTCTTTGCCTAAGGGTGGACTCAGAACCGAAATTCCTCTTAAGGTCATTGCCAGGCACGGCCTGATGCATAGCAAACAACAATGTACGAGAACGTGGTGTCCATGACAACGTCCTCTGTTCCTCCTCTGCCAAGTATATAACAGTTATATGTCATATTAAACTGGTTGGATGTTGGGCAGAGTACAAGATCTTTAATTATCTGGGACACTGTGTAGAATCAATATCACTGGATGACAACACATCTGATGCAGTGGACCTTTCTGCTTCCAACAATGCATGTAGGTCAGTACATGATGTATTTTAAAACAGTTATATTATAATATCTTCACAAGTTCAGCCCTTCTACTTCTGTTACGATGACGACAAAAGTAGAAGGCAGCTGCAACTTGGTGTCCGGTGACAGAGGATGCTGACAATGGAAGCTGTGAAGGGACACGGGCAGTGTCAGGGTTCTGATGACTAAGACACATGTGTCATATGCACAATCATGAGTATATATATATATATATATATATCTATATCTATATGGTTCAATTTCTTGGGGCAGTCTTTTGCCCATTGATATTTCTTGGGTCAAATGTAAATTGGTGAGAGAAAGAAACATAAGGCACAAGTTGAACTGCTGCAACAGAGAGTCCCACCCCACCGAAAGAAAGCAGAATCTCCTGAAACCAAACTTTGACAGAAACACTGATCCATTGCTTTATATTCTGAAATACTTTTTTGAGAAAATACCAAACACTACCCAAAGCCACATATACTGTCGATGGAGTTTAACAAATGTTCATCATATTGACACAAAAATCCAAGATGGCTACATTCTAGAGTGCACGAAGGAATGCTTTACATTGGTGCCAACATGGTGGAGAGTTTGTTAAACTCTGATTATTTTGAAATAAAACATCCTTACACTGAATACTGAGACTTTGGTTTCTAAACCTAAACACTAGATTTTACTTTCCAAAAATATTTCCAGGGATATGGATTGAAAATCATGTTAAGTAGAAAGACTGGGATTAACTTTTCAAAACACTGACTGAGAGCCCACTTCGGCTGAACTGTCCAATCACGTTTCAGACCGGGGCTTGGGTTTGACGCTTTTGGCTGCGCAGCCTGCATATACAAATTGATTAAAATAATGCATGCTCTCTGGAATGGACGTCCACACCATTGAAGGCCAAAACATAAGGCTGGAACAAGCATGTAAGTGCTGCATTTGATTGATGCAAGTGTATGGTTTTTTTCATAGTGCATTAAACCAATTTTAAGGTTTACCGAAAACACACCTGATATTCCTCCTGTATGCAATGCCCCCTGGATATAAACAAAACAATGTACGAGTGTATGAATGAATACATGCGGTTCCTTCTGTCTGAAAACAAACTTGTCTTGAGTCGCACCCACGTCTGTTTTTGGTTATAAAACAATACACAACTTTCATTGTCTATGGTACAACAATTCTATTTGATATACTGTATGCCAGTACATGTCTATGAGCTGGTTTCCCATTGTACAAGGCAGGCAACAGTGGACTTTGTTTCTATATACAGTCAGGGGCAGTCTCATCCACCATATTGCCTTTATGTCACTGCCCAGGACAGGCCTGAGCAGGGAGGGAGAAATAAATGAGACGGGGGGGGTTATGCTGAGGGAGCACAAGCAATGGGAGATGCAAAACATGATTGGGAGCAGACAAGAGGACAAAGGGAGATGGAGTCGAGCAGCAGGCACCAGGGAGGGCTAAAGAATTGTGGTGAGAGTCAAGCAGGGACAGGGACCAGGGGTGAGGAGCTGCCAGGAAGTACGAGTTACTTCTCACAGAGAGCAGGAAAACAAATAAGGTATAGGTTCACGGTATAAGGGGAGCAAAAACAGGGATAGGTAACAGGGTAAGGTGGCTTAATTACTGCTGTATTATTCCACTTCTTTGACAAGCTTCCTCAGAAAAGGCAAAAATAAGCAGAGCTGCACAGTTTTATATTAACCATTCCCCCTCCCCTTGCTGGTAAATATATGGCTAAAGCCACAATTCAGATACAGTATCATAAAGTACCATACACGTCACTGTATCAGATACATAAAGAATCACATAATATCCTACTCTATCATAAGTACCACACACTTTTATAGCATCAGATTCAGTATCAAATAGTACCATATAGTGCCATTGTAAATGAAGGTCCAATGAATCCTTGAAGGGCTCATCTTCTGGTGGGTTTCAGCCAACAGAAGGATGGCACCGGAAGTGTTCCCTCCTCTTGCTCCTCCGCTGACCCACTGTAGTCCTCAAGTCCGAGAGAACAAACAAGTCAAAGTGCACAGAGGAGTCTCGCAATCAAGATAACACTGCATCTGATAGGCTTGAAACAGCACAGACTCCGCTAACTGCTCTCCGTGCTCTTTCCTGCAGGTCTATTGATTGGACGGATCCCATAGTTCATCCCTGCTGTGGCCCCTGCCTCTGCGTTTCGTCCCTTTGGCCGGCAGAGCCAGCGACCGAGCTTGATGCACCACCGTCTCAATCGTTGCTGAGATGGAATCGTGGTTGGAGAACTCCAGAGGCTCAGGGGCCATGTTTGGCCTGTGGCTCTGCCTTCCTGGCAGGTCATCACACCTCTCCAGGACAGGCATCCCCAGGGTCCTCCCATCACCTCTCCTACTCGCCAACATGTCCAAACTCCGACCATCCGCCCGATTCTCCTCCCTTCTACCGGTCGGCTCCGGTACCTCTAGGGGTTGCTTTCGGGGCCGTCCGGGCCGTCTCTTGACGACATTATTTCCTGTTTTAGCTTGTCGCTGTAGGCGCTTGGCACGGAGGATCTTCTGCACATGCTCAAAGTTCATAGAATGCATTCTCCTGACGTCCTTCTGGATCTGTTCCACCTCACGGCGTTTATACCTCCGTTTACTGGGAACACCTGGGAGAGGAGAGAGAGTACATGAGTGAGGAGAGACATCACAAGGTAAATAAATGGCAGAGCAAAGTCTATAAAGAGAAAGGAGTGTGTCAGTCAAAATGAGCAGCCTTGGAAAAGCAAGGAAAGACATCGCGCCAATTTAGCTCATGGAGAGAGAATCTTTTTGCTTCAAGAGCTTCCTGCTAATTTTGACATATTCATGTAAGCCTTTCAAAGCCCAGCTGAGCCAGGAGAACAGATCCTATCCTGTAATTGTCTACTAGAGAGCAGAGGGGTGAGGGGAGAGGAGGAGATCCCATTCTGCAAGCAGGAAACCCACAGAAATGTCTCCTTTAACCATTTAATATGCCGCCACACAATAACAACCATGTGCATCTGGAGCACAGGCTGCCAAAACACCACACACACACACACACGAAGAGAAAAACACACACATACACACACACACACACATGCATTCATTCACATGGCCAACATGCACAAATAATGAATTTGGCAGTTCAGAATGGCTGAGGACAAGAAACTGGAGCCATATTGTTTCCTTCACACTGGTTAACTGGGCAGCGTGCCCTTTACACGCTGTTCTATCTTTTCTGTTTCCCCGATCACTCTCATTCTCTCCTCCTCTCTACTCTTCGCGGGCGGTAGTGCGCTGCTCTCTCTAATTTTCAATTAAACTGGTAACACTGCACCATTTCATTTCCTTCTCTATTTCAGGCACCTCTTCCTGGTCTTGGTCCGTCTCTGTCATTCGTTTTGTTTCCCATCTCTGTCCCATTTCTTAGAACCCCCACCCACCTCCTCCTCTCCTCTCTGTCTGGGCACTGTTCCCTCGGCTCAGACTGAGCCACAGCCAAAATGGAGGAAAAGCACAATCAGCCACCAGTCCCCAAGCGGTGTGCATACAACATGCTTGCTTGGTCTGTTTTTCTTGAACTTTTCGTCTATTTCTACTATCACTCTCGTTTTCGTCCAGAGTCCTGCTGATGCAGTGAAGCAGTTTTCTGCAGCGCTCTGACACATTGATGATTGTGTAAAAACTAAAACAGCTCTGGTTTTATACACCAAATATGTTGAGCTGGACAGCAAGTGAAAGGTATTGAGAATACAAAGCATGGCATGAATGGGCTTTAACATCACTTCTGTTTACTTAAGCTTCAAATAGCAGATATATGATCATCAATGTTCTTTTTTAATGGATAATGTTAATGTTTAAGGGTAAATAACGTGTGTCGATCTCCATGGTTAGGTGTTTCCTAATGAACTAAGAGTAAGGGAAGATTAAGAGAGGCCTGACCGCCCTCCATTTCTAACTCAGAGGAACATCTTACTCTATTGTTGCTCAAGTATTCAGGGCAGACAGTCAAATTAGTCTAATGCAGCAAACACTAAGTAGCAGTAGTTTATGAGCTGAACAGGAGTGTGCACACACCAAGTTCACACACACGCACGCACACACACACAGACACACACTACAAAGTAGCAGAAATTTATGAGCTGCATACACGGAACATAAAACCGGTGACCTTCAGCGGTGAGAGGGGCTGTATAGCACTGAGGACCTGTATCTCTGGGGAGTAGGAAGTCACCATGCAACACACAGATACATGCTCACTTATCCACTGCCACTGTGCTGGATAAGTGAGCATTTTTTTTTTACCTTTAATGTATATTATTTAGTGGGAGTGTCTCTCTGCACGCAATAAAGTACACACATGTGTTTGAACAAGTCACGTGTCATGTGACATATGACACACATGCTAAAGCTGTTTAAAGCACTTCACAGTAATTATATTAAGAAAATATTTGTAACGTTTGTTGCAGGCTCAGATAATAATATGAATTTTGCTTGTGTGGTCAGAGTGTGGATGGGGATCTGTATGATCTTTGTGTCTGCGTATATCTGTGGGTATAAGAGTCAGCATGTTAATGCATATATGTACATGTATGGTTGTGTGGCCTGCATGCGTATGTGCACGCGCCTCTGTGTTTTAATTGGGCTAAAGCTGTGAAGTGGAGCAGTAAGTCATGCTAGAGGAGGGGTAGAAGGAATGGGAAAAAGAGAGGGTAATGGGGAAACGAGGGGGAGGGGAGACGAGGGAAAACGCAGAAAGAGAATTGGAAGAAGGGCAAAAGAGATAGAAGAGGGGGGAAGGGGAGGAAGAGGCGGAGGAACAAGGGGAAGTCTGCTCACAGATGTGGGGATAGTGGAAGAGAGTGGAAGAGAGTGAGAGGAGGAAAGCTCGGGCGAAAACTGCAGAAGCAGCACAAGGGGAGATAGTGAAGGACATTGAAGGTAGAAGAGGTAGAACAACACTGGAGGGATATAACATGGAAGGCCTGGGTTTGAGTAGGGTTGGGGTGTAGGGGTGTAGGGGTGAGGGGGAGGTGGTAGTTTGTGCATATGAGTCATCCCTCTTGGATCCCCTGGGGTGGGGTTGGGGGGTGTGGGGGGGTGTATTCTAACTGAGCCCCTGGCTTCTCCTCCCCGCCACTGGACTAGGCCCCAGTCATTAAACCCCTGGCTGCCAGCCAGCTCTTTTAACACAGGCAAGGGCCCTTTATGGCATGTCTGTAGAAAATAAATCACACTGTGTGAATAATATATCTCTGGCAAAGGCATTGGCAGGAGGGGAGAAAGGGAGGGAGGGTGGGGAGGAAGGAGAGATTGGTGAATTATAGTCGTCTCCATCCATGCATTATGTTCTTTCTATCCCCAGCCAGATGTGCTCAAAGACATCAGAATACAGAATGTACCAAAATACACATTAGCCTGGTAGACAGACTTTAAGTCTACTCTGCTTCTTTGTCTGATTTAAGTCCAAGTAATTTTGTCCGTAGCATATTTGTAAATAGGAACCACTTTGGTGAGCATACTGCAGTCTGCTGTACATTTAACATTCGGAAAGCTCCTTTAACGCTGACTAAGTGTGTGATTAATACTCTACCACAGCAAATAACAAGTCCATTATCACTGGAGGATAGAATTATATATTGGATATCAATATTTTGCAAACATCCTCCTGATTTAGCAACGCATTCACTTCTACAACCATGGTAGCTTAAAGTTAAACACACACGTGGCTTGTGTGTGTCTTGTGAGGCATTAACTACTGTGTAGACTCTGGAGCCTCTCTGCACTGTCGACATCATGATAATTGCCATCATTGATTTAATTTGTGGTCGTGCAAGTGACTAAAATAAAGCCACAACACGACCTTTCAAATCTCGTGTGAAGTCACTGTTAGTTGCACCGTTTCACAAAATACTCCGTGATGAGTTTCATTGCTGTTGATGTCACCTAAACACCCCCTAATGATTCATGTCATTAATTTTCCACAGGTGAACCAAGTATGGATTTAAATGTTAAGTAGCAACAGGAAGTCTAACCATGAGTGAACTGGTTAGATGAAGACAAGCAAGCAACAGGCACTTATTGTAGTTTGGGCTAACCTCAAACCTCCAACACTTCATCAAAGTGAATAATGCCACAGCCAATACCATGCTGCCGCTGTCAAAAGACAAAAAAACATTCCTGCTGTCATGGTTTCTGATCATGGCAGAAGGGCAGCGCACTCCCTGGTAAATACAGAGTGAACAGCTAATCCTGATATAAGAGGTTCTTACCAGTGAGGGAGGGACTGGAACACGTGTTCATCTGTCCTGGCTCCTGCCTGGCACTTTGGAATGACATTAGGCCCTGATCTCCAAACACAGCGAGCCTGGTCTTCCTGCTCCTCCCACCGCACTCGTCCTCCCGTGACCCCAGAAAGAGATCAGAGGCGGACTCTGATCGCTGCGATTGGCTTCTATAGCTGCTCATGAAGCTGTGTATAGGCTGTCCAGTCTGACGGGAGTGTAACTGGCTGTCAGCGAGAGAGTGTGTGGACAGCTGGTCTGACTCAAACATCCCTAAGCTGGATCCCAGGCTTGAGCCTCTACTGATGCCCCTCTGCTTCTCAAGATGCTTTGCAGACCCCTGACTGGACAAGTCCCTCCTGTCACTCAGCATGCTGAGACGTGCAGTGGTCTTCGCTCCACTGAAGAGCCCGCCCAGCTCCTGTCGGTCTCGCGGTGAAAGGAGGGGTTCATCTTTGTGCTTATGTTTGTGCTTGTGTTTCCTCTTATGGAGACGAACCCCCGCAAGACCACCTGCACTGCCACAGCCCAGGGAGCCGAGGCCCTCTCCCCTCACAGAGGGCCCTTGGAGTGGCCCACTAGTGCTGCGAAGCTTGGCCCCTGCCTGGAGCTTGGCGTGTCCACTGGAGTGGAAAGCCTTGGGAGGGGGGGCAGCAGGCCTCATGAAGGGAGATGGAGGTGCAGGTCCTAGCGAATGGTGGGGCAGGTAAAATTGTGGAGCAGGGGGAAAGTAGCCCAGACTCAGAGGAGGTGCATAAGGCATCGCGTACGGTGCTGCATAGTAATTTCCCCCTGCCAGCGGATAACTATATCCTTGAACAAAAGGCAGCTTCGATGTGATTGGCTCGCTGGCTTTGGCTGGACGGCCGCGTCTCCTCTTTGCCTTCAGATCGGCGCTCCTGCGGAGGTATGCGCTGGAATCGCAGGGGTAGGAGTCATAGGTAACTGGGTAGTAATGGTGGAAGTTGAGGCGGAAGATGGAGGGATATGGCTGCTGTGGGTAGCAGGTGTATCGTCTGTGAGACACTCGGAGCTGCTGGAGCTTCACCACAACCTAGAGGGAGGTTGAAGAGAGGAAACATTTAGGCAAATGCACCACATGCACATGATGGTCAAGCATTACCCACAGAATTTATCAAAGTCTTTCTTACCTCCTCCAGTTCAGAGAGGAAGTCAAGATGATCCCGGCTCTGTAGGCACTTCCTCTTCCGCCGATGATGTTTTTGCTTTTTTTCCTGCTGTGACAGGAAGTTGTCGACCGCGGTCACTTGTCGTTCACAGCGTGTTCTGCTGCCCCTGTTAGATGCTTCCAGGGCTGCTGCCTCCACAGCCTCAAACCCACACAGATCAAAGGAGTACCTGTATGAACACAACATGAAACTCATATTAAAAACAACCACATCCATTAATAAATGTCAGGAGAGGTAAATAGGTGTATCTTAGCAGTGTCACTGCACCTGCGTCTTGAGGCGGGACCCTTCTCAGTTTGATCCGAGGTGCTGTTGTTATCTGTCCCAATCCCACTGTCACTGGGAATCGTTTCCTCACTGTGGGACTCACTGATGGGAGACAGGGTCACCTCCTTCACTGACGCCACCTCTGACAGGTGGGAGGGTGAATTGGCCAGAAGGCGGGGTGGAGAGAGTTTCCACCCTCCTGAGAGGAAGCCCCTGCTTGGCAGCTTGGAGGTGAGGGCTGAGATGGGCTGCAAACTGGGCATGTTGGTATCTGGGTGGCTGGCTCTTATGGATGGAGCACTGGAGCTGGGAGACATGGTTGAAGGCACTACAGGGCTTTCATAGAAACTGGCTGTGGAGACAGACAGCGGAAGCTTGTCCCTAGTGGTTTTGTTAGGGTTGGAGCCTTGGGTTTCCGCTCTGGGTTTTCGCCCTCTCTTCTTACCGATGTAGATGGTTCCTCTCTTGCTGACATTTATCTGTTTCCCCAGTCGAGCCTCAATGGTGGATGCCATGGCGCTCATTGCTGAGGTAACAGGGGCAGAAGATGACTTCAGAGGCAGACTGCCATTCTGACCGGAACCTGACAGGATCTCATTCAGGATGCTCTGCATTTTCCCAAGCTTTATCTTATTCACTGGCCTGCAATGGCCCCTCCCACGCTTCAGTTTCAGACTGTTAGAGTTGGCACTGGTGGTCGCAGATGCCATTTGCACTAATGTGTTCATTGTGTGCATCTTCTTCCTACTATTTAGCCCTGCTGATGTTTCCTGTGCCCGTGGACTTGGAGGAGATGTGGACGTGCCCTCATGGATGGTCTCCACTGTCAGGAGCGGCTGCTTCTTGGGGCGCCCTCGTTTCCTCTTGACGGGCGGGTGGACGGTCAGGCTGTCAGTGTTGGTGTAAAGGGGGCTAGAGGGGGTGATGGGAAAGGCTGAAGGTGGGTCTGTTAGGGTCGACGGGCTAACCCAGTTGTCTCTCTGGGGTGACGCGAGGCTGGCATGGCTTTTAGCTTTCAGGTAGGACCATCTGTCCTTGGCCTTGGTTGGTCTGGAACTGGCTGTGGAGCTGGTGCTGTGGCTGGGGCTGGGACTCAGGGCCATCCTGGGTCTAGGGCTTGGGCTGGGGCTGATGTTAGGTCTGGATTTAGGGCTGGGGCTAGGACTGATGCTACTCCTGGGACTCGGGCTGGGATTTGGGCTCGGGAGTCTGAGGTTTGTGTTAAGAATGGGTTTGTTGATTAGATTGTGAGTAGATTCTCTGTGTTTAAGGATGTCTGTGTGGATTTTAGGGCGACCCACAGGGTTCTTCTTCACTCTGTTTGCACTGAGAGCTGACTCGGGTTCAAGTCTGCCTGTTACCGTCTCTCCTCTCTCTGCCCTGTCTGCCCTCTCTCCTTTTTCTCTTTTATCGCCTTTATCTGCCCTCTCCGGTTTTTCCACCCTCTCTCCACTGACATCAGCTTGACTTGTGAGACGAGAATCATTTTTGTGAGTCTCCATCTTATGTGCTACTTTGGGTTCTGGGGGCCCCGGCTGGTGCTTGTCTGCAGAGTCAGTGTCTTGCCGTTGTGTCTGCTCCACTACGGAAAATGACTTGTCAAAAGAAGGCCTCCTCCGCCTCTTTCTTCCTTTCCCTTCCTCTGTCAGCATGTGCATCCCTCTGTCTTCTTCATCTCCTTTCCTCGCAGCAACTGCTCGCTCCCTGTCCTCTTTTCTCCTTTCCTCTCTTTCTTCGTGGAACCGCTCAGCTGTCTCCTCCTGCCTGTACCTCTGCCTCTCTTCTGATTGAGATGGGCTCTCGGACCCCTTCTCTGTCTGTCTTCCCCATGGTGAATCAGCACTGTGGGGGCTACAGAGCATCCTCTGGGAGTCTTTCCTCCCGTACTTTCTCTTGATGTTCCCAAAGAGCTGTTCGCTGACCTCTTGCAAACCCCTCCCCCTAGAGAGAGGCACACAGAGAAAACACCGAGATGAGTGGGGAGAAAGATCACCAAATCCAGAGTGAACATTTACTATGTTTGTTTGACAGTTGTGTAGGACTTTCATATGATTTTATCATGAGAGTTGAGCCCTTATTAAGTTCTATTTAAATATGGTCTTACACATTGAGATATCTTCCAATATGCTGCTTATTATCAGATCGTTTTTTTAAATGTTTGCATTTTCATCATTGAGCTGCTCAATTGTTTAAAAAAATTAAACACTCAAAAACATAATATTGCAACACAAAAATATCACCATTCTATATCAATTTCCCCATCAGCTACGCATGGCAAACAGTATTTTTGGTGTAGTGTTCTTGTTTACCACGTAATAACACCCAGTAACCAGGAAAAAATGAACCACACCTGCTGAGAGACGTCAGGTTGAGAATACTGGCATCTGTAACCACTGGCAACTGCAGGTCTGGAGTCAGGGATCTCTGAGGCGAGGGGCTCTGAGTCCCCATTCGTAAGAAGGGTTGGTTGGGATTGAGCAAAGTGGTCCTACCGGCTCCTGACAGCTCTCTGGCTGGCTCAGAATCTGCAGGATTTGCTGGGGACGCAGAAGGTGCTGTAGACGTGATCCAGTCTCGACTGATTTGGTGTTGGTGTGTATGCTGGAATTGTTGCGTGAGGGCTTGCTGTGTTTGCTGCGTGTGTGCGAGTGCGTGTGCAGGAAGGAGGGAGCCGCGAAGCTGGTGTTTGGGCGGAGTGTGATCTCCCAGTAGTTGCAGCAGGCCTCCCTCTCGCTGCTCAGGGATTCTATACTGGCGCTCGTACGTCTGGAGACAAGAGAAAATAAAAAAGGACTGGTTACTACATACGTATCGCGATCACAAGACAAGCTTTGTGTAGCTGCATGGATAGATAAATGATATGATAATGCAGTCATAAAATGAGGACCACTCTATTTCCTTTCTGCCTAACATCCTATCCCTGCCTATCTTCACAGAGATAATACAAATGCAGCACTGCATCCAGGTCTGCGTGCAGTTTCTTTTTTGTCAGCCCACATTAAATCAGTGATGTGTTGTGCTCTGATATGACATTCTCCTCTCGTCACGGCAGGACTGAAGCTTTTAATACATCTTGTGTGCATGAGCAAACAGTGTGCAACAAAACAAAAGACTTGTTTACAGAGCAATTAAATTCCTGTGGCAAGGATGTTGCATGCTGTGAGAGCTGGGGGGGATGGCGTCGGGGGGGTGTGACTGCACACAGTATTAAACGCTGCAGCCCAGCTCGGTGGCACACACTTAGCACTGTATATGTCCTGACAACTGTACCGCTATCTCTCTCCGGTTTTTCCAGTGGAGCAACTTACGCATTCGACCTTCACTCAGTGCCCGGTTCACTTGCATGCAGAACTGAAAAATGCACAAGCTTGACTTTACTTCAAAACATAACCCTGCCTAACGCATCACTGCAGCTTAATCACTGTACTGCTGGAAGATGAGAAATAGAGCAGCGGATGGCCTTTGTGGTTTAGCCTGTTATTAACTGACTCCGTATGACGCAACGAGACACTGTTCTGCCGCGCTGCAGGGAGATGTAACCTAACCACAGGCTTGCCTCTCAGCATGTACACACAGGAATGCAAGCGCACACACTCGTACGTGCATTCCGTTGATGCACACATTTCAAAAGCGTTTCACAATCCTGCCATCTCACATAATAGCAGAAAAATGCTAATGTATGAAACCAGACGGGCAATCAATTTGAGTCTGCATGTATCAGCAGCTTGCCAGGTGATTCGCTTTTGGTCTTTGCAGCTACGCACACACACACACACACACACACACGCACAAAAATGACATGTACGTATGGAGTTCTTATCACAGGGTACATATTTGTAAGGACTTCATCTCTCCTACTGTTTACCCTGCCAATTTCCTGTTCCGCCCTCACTTCTTTATCCACTTAGTATCTGCTCTATCCCTCTCTCTCGCTCTCCAACCTTTTTCTTCCCCTCTTTCTCTCTCTGGTCTTCCATCAGTGGCCAGGCAGTGACACTGGTTTTCTACTTCCACACTAACTGCAGAAGCCATTTATCAATCACAAGCACAAAATAACACACACAGTAACATGAAAACACACGCACCCACACAAGTATTCAATGAGCAGCGTATATGATTAACAATGCCAGAAAATGCTTTTACCAACACACACGTGCACAGTCTCATTTATCTCTGAAGCACACTATCCGTCCAGCTCTGAGATGCATGTGTGTGTGTGTGTGTATGTGTGTGTGTGTGTGTGTGTGTGTGTGTGTGTGTGTGTGTGTGTGTGTGTGTGTGTGTGTGTGTGTGTGTGTGTGTGTGCACACAGTGACACCGGAGAAGAGACGACGCGAGTCCAAAGGGATAAGATGACAGAAACCTGATCCACACATGCTTTCTCATTTAACCTGTCCTAGAATACCTGCTGTTTCAGGTTAAAGGAGGGCACAGAGAAAGAGACAGACAGGTAGATAGAGGTGGTTAGAGACAGACAGACAGACACACACACACACACACGTAAAATGTATCCTCCCCACTAACCACAAAACAGCAACCACAAAGAGATAATAAAAAGAGGAGGCATGGACACCTTTCCTACTATTGATAGGAGAGTAAAAGAAAAGAAGAAGAAAAATCAGAGACAGGCAGCCCAACATGCCCCCCCCTTCCAGTTGAGGTTGGGTTATTGGCACCAGTTCAGCTTTTTGTTCTTCGTTTCCCCCCCCTCTACCACCCTCTCCTCCCGCTCCCCTCCTCTACGCCTCTCACATTCCAGGGAAAATACACTCACTGTCTGATACCCGCACAAACAAATGCACAGCCATCGGCCACAATATTAAAACCAGTAACCAGGACGTGGTTTTCATGTCCTTGCCTTTCCGCCACAGGTACTGCATTTTTCTCTATGTAACATTTGCATTTATCTCAGAATTCGAGGTCTACTAAATACTCTTAAAGTTTCTGCACAGATGCAGCAATGGCACAAATAACAATACTGCTTTATACTCATTTCTCTGTTGTACACACGCCACCCAGTTCTTCCCATGTGTTGTGTGTAGTAGACTGTCATCTCCCTGTGCTACTGCTGGCCTGCAGCAGGGGGCGATGGTCGGGGGATCAGCACTATCGTGGACTCTGACCCTGGAGAAACCCACAAGCCCAAGAGCTGTGAGGCCACAACCCTTTTCTCCCGAGTCCTTCCTCTACAAGTCCCCCCTCAGATCAGATACAGATAAGGAGGAGCCGTGCAGCGCCAAACAAACCCAACACATGTTTAGTTCTTGAATTATTTGATGCACTCTCCCTCCCTCGAGGCTCTCAGGGGTGAAGGGATCGTATACGCCGCAGCTAGGTCAACAACCATTGCTAGGATGTCTTCCTCCGGGCCGGCACTGTAACAACACAGACAGTTGCACAAAGGCTCCTCGGCACCGGGGTCCAGGCAGATATGGAGCCGCACATTCCTTCCCACTGGTGATGTAACCATCAGATAAGGTCAGAGCTCAACGGAGGAGGTCATGGGTAATATGTGACTAAGTGCTGCAACCACCCAACTGAGAGGCACTTTGCAAATGAGTCAGCATGTATTTACTGACAAATGTGTGTCTGCATGTAACGTTCGCACTCGGCCGGGTGTTTTTAAATCTGGATTTGGATGAAAAACGTTTCGCTCATCTGTCTTCCAGTTTTGATGTGAGGGGGGGGTATGCGATGCCCCGACCTGCCCCTCTCCTCTCCTGCAGCCTTTTCGGGGGTTGTTTTTTTTTCCACTGTTGAATAAACTGAAGCTCAGAGTGGAACCTCTCACTCACACCCACACACACACGCACAGAGCACCCTGGCTGCACCATTAGACTGGGGAAGAACACCCTAAACAGGCACACCCAAATCTCACAACCCCAGCAGCACACACACACACACACACACACACACACACACGTACACAAGCAAACATGCACAGACACTCCATGCACAGACGCCGACACACACACACACACACACACACACAAACACGCTGCCCTTCAAATAGTTTTTCGCAGCCTTTTATTTGGCTGCACGCCCGGTGGTTAGAGTGTTTCATTTTTTCCCTGTGTATGGAACTGGGCAGCTGTCCAGACAGACACACAAAGAGAAAGAGAGAGAGAGAGAAGGAGAGAGAGAGTCAGAGAGAGAGAGAGAGAGAGAGAGAGAGAGAGAGAGAGGGAGAGAGGTGGGGGGTTGGAGGGGTGTTACTGAAAGAATGAGAGCGGCAAAGAGAGAGAGGGAGGGAAGAAGCGGACCAGCAGAAAAACAAGGAGAGGTGCCTGGACCCGTTTAGGGTTAGTTCCCTCAGAAACCTTATGATTGATATGATCCCCCTCTCTCTCTCTCTCTCTGTCTCTCTCTGTCTCTCTCTCTCTCTCTCTCTCTCTCTCTCTCTCTCTCTCTCTCTCTCTCTCTCTCTCTCTCTCCCTCTCTCTCTCCCCCCCCCCCCCCCCTCTCTCTCTCTCTCTCTCTCCTTGGCTTTGACACCACGCTGTCTCCCTCTGCCCCTGTGGCCTCGTGCACTGCCCACCCCCCCTCCTCCTCCTCCTCATCTCATCTCTCCTTTTCTTCTTCTTCTTTTCTCTCTTCTGGAGCTGACCATTCTCCCCCTGTGGGAACCACCACCCCCTCTCCCCTCCTCCCCCCTGCCCGCTTCTCTCCGGCTCCATTCAGAGCGCTGCTTCTTCTCTGTGATCTGTGTTTCTGACAGCTCTCTGCACACACACACACACACAGACACACACACACACACACAGTCACACAAACACACACAGACACACACACACAGACACACACACACACACACACACACACACACACACACACACACACACACACACACACACGGTTCTGCAAACAAACACCATGAATACTAACACGGCTTTGTGTCCACTGCACTTAAAAAAGGAAGGAGGGGGGGGGGGGGGTGGGGGGGGGACGGCTACGCGGAGAAAAGGAGGGAAAAGCGGCGAAGGAGAAAAAAAGAGGAGCCGTGGCACTGTGTTGATCTTGCAGCCACTCTCACAGCACAGCTAACCCCCCCCCTTTCCCTCGCCTACCTCCCTGCCACCACCCCCCCCACACACACCCCACCCCCCCGCCCCATCCCTGTTTCTCGTTCTCTCGTTCTTCCCACCAGTTCTCCCGGGAATAAAGACTTCCATTCATGCGCCTGAGGAGACCCACAGCAGGGGAGAGAAAAGAGGGAGGAGAATAGGGGAGGGGGGGAAAAAAGGAGGGGGTGTCAAGGTGGGACAGTTTGTGGATCAGTGGGATCAAACCAAACCCGCTGCCTGAAACTGTGTGTGTGTGTGTGTGTGTGTGTGTGTGTGTGTGTGTGTGTGTGTGTGTGTGTGTGTGTGTGTGCATGTGTGTCTGTTTCCACTCAGCTTGTGCCGCCCTGAGCTGGTGCTTTATTCTATCGCTGATCTGATGGCATCTGTGCCAGCCAAAGCATCTTCTGGGAAAGTTGGGTGGGAAAGTTTGGAAATTGGTCCCAATTCAAAACTTCAACTCTTGGACTAATGCATCAATTCCCAAACTATGTGTTCTGCCTACAGCCAGAGTTTGATCCTTCGGGCCCAAGCAGCATACGTCCTTTTTAAGTTCACTCCCCACTGAGCGTGATCAAGAATCTGGTTTACAGTTCACTGGTCTTGTCGCTACCTGTGCCAGATTGAATGCACACCAGCAGGTCTCACATACAATAATCCTTCAGATTAAAGTGCTCCGACAGACAGCAGCGATACACCCAAGACTCTCCTTGTCACACTTCCTTCAGACTCAGCTGTAGATGGCTCAATCCGAACAAAGGCCTTTGATTGGTTGAGCTGAAGCATGTCATTACGGCAGAACTGGAGGTTTTCACGCGCGCAGTAATGACAGGCATATTTACATGCCACACAATGTATACATCTAATCCCCATTATTAGCATTAATGGTGTGCGCGCAGGCATATGTGTGCGCTGCCTGTGAATAGCACTAAGAAGCACATTAGAGCTTTTTTTCATAGCGATTACTACAGCCATTATGTACCATTATTGTTCCTTTCATGGACGCAGCTGAACCTCAAGTGACAGCATTATGCTTTTCAGTTAGCTGGCATGTTCAGCACAAAGTAAATGTACACCACACGTACAAGCTGGCCGCACACACGCACACACACACAGGGGGGGCTGAACGATTCTGAAACAGAGACTGAAACCGTAAAACGTTTCACATGCATCACGATACAGGACGACAGAGCAGTGCAGGTGCAGCCTGTTGAGCTCTCATGACTTTACTAATGTGAAAAAAACTCATTTGTCATTTCACAACTAACAAAAAAAACCAGATGTAAACAGATCAATCGCAAAATGATTATTCTGGTTAAAGATTAAAGCTGTAGATTATGTAAATATTATACATAACATGTATTTTATAGTCTTCCAGCTACATGTGTTGCATGAAAACTAAAAAAAAGGAACGATCAAATCTGCGGTAAATGTTGGGATAGTTTAATTGGCTCAAGATGAATAAAAACCGCAGGATTGCAACAACAAAAATCCACACACACACACACACTCACACACACACACACCACAGACACACACTGTATCTCTACGTGAAAGAACAAGAACCAGTCAGCACAGGTTGGATCATTTCACAAATACACTGAATGCTGTGCTGTATAATTAATGCATACATTGGGGGGGGGTTAGGGGTAAGTTACACACACAAACAAACACTAACTTACACACATGCACAACACACTGCAGAGACCCAGAGGAACGTGTTGCTCTGCTCTGTGCACCATATGACCCAATCATACCACTTCTGTACAACAGGAAACAATTAACAGCCAATGTGCTGCTCTAAATCCTAAGGGATGACTTCCTGTGTGGAATGATGGGTAATTCAAGACAGAAGCTGCGCTGAGATTAAACACTTCCTCTCTGGCAAACAGAGGTCTGCAACAGCCAAGCCTCACTTACTCATAAGTTATTTAAAAATAATGCACTCTAATGCATCTTTGTCTAGTTACAGAGGCAATAAAAATGGAGAAATTACCTGTTTTTTTCTGTAAACACACGAGAGATGACAAGCAGTAATTAAGATGTAGTTTTATTCTGAACATTAAATCTCTAATTTCCTACTTCCGCTAAGATGCAAAGGCAAATCATGTGAAATAACCACACTGCTGCTGAAAGTAATCAGTCAACTGCCAATTGGACAAAATTCATAAAAACTTAAAAACTAATATTTTGGGTGGTTTTCCCTCAGTATTAAATATCATACACTAGATATCTGCAGTCAGATATGGGGAAAGACACACAACTAAGTTCCCCTGCTGGACTCCAACTGCAGATGTTGCAATACAAGGTCAGCATCTTAAACATCATGAACAGCTTCAGGTATATTGATTGACATATACATAATGTTACTTCAGCTGCTCAGCCGAGTTTCCCAATCAAATCAAAAACAAAAGACCTAGTTTGACGACTTCGAGAAGCCGCTCGGGATCATGGGAGTTTTTGTCTTGACCACAATTGCAGATGAAACTCGACCTGACGCCACTCAGGCACAAATCATGTTCGTGGTCGAGGTAATGTATTGATATTTAATTCCCGTTATGCAGCAAACGACAATAAATAATCATGATCCAATAGCAGTGTGTTTTTCCTTTGACATACATTGTGGCTCCAGAAGTTATAGTACGAGTACACAAAATGTAACACAGGTCTATTTTAATGAACAACAGTTTCATATTGTTTCTTTAACTGATCTGAATCAGTTCTATATAGACAAACTTACTTCTATGTTACATCTTTGTAGAAAATATGCAATCTGAAGACACATTACCTTGGGCACTAAGAAACAGGCATTTCTTCCCTTTTTATTTCAATGTAAAATGTTTAATTATAATAATAATGATAAT